>NC_090801.1:45476198-45478698 GCF_036512215.1 Solanum lycopersicum | reverse complement strand
TAATAATAATAATAATAATAATAATAATAATAATAATAATAATAATAATAATAATAATAATAATAATAATAATAATAATAATAATAATAATAATAATAATAATAATAATAATAATAATAATAATAATAATAATAATAATAATAATAATAATAATAATAATAATAATAATAATAATAATAATAATAATAATAATAATAATAATAATAATAATAATAATAATAATAATAATAATAATAATAATAATAATAATAATAATAATAATAATAATAATAATAATAATAATAATAATAATAATAATAATAATAATAATAATAATAATAATAATAATAATAATAATAATAATAATAATAATAATAATAATAATAATAATAATAATAATAATAATAATAATAATAATAATAATAATAATAATAATAATAATAATAATAATAATAATAATAATAATAATAATAATAATAATAATAATAATAATAATAATAATAATAATAATAATAATAATAATAATAATAATAATAATAATAATAATAATAATAATAATAATAATAATAATAATAATAATAATAATAATAATAATAATAATAATAATAATAATAATAATAATAATAATAATAATAATAATAATAATAATAATAATAATAATAATAATAATAATAATAATAATAATAATAATAATAATAATAATAATAATAATAATAATAATAATAATAATAATAATAATAATAATAATAATAATAATAATAATAATAATAATAATAATAATAATAATAATAATAATAATAATAATAATAATAATAATAATAATAATAATAATAATAATAATAATAATAATAATAATAATAATAATAATAATAATAATAATAATAATAATAATAATAATAATAATAATAATAATAATAATAATAATAATAATAATAATAATAATAATAATAATAATAATAATAATAATAATAATAATAATAATAATAATAATAATAATAATAATAATAATAATAATAATAATAATAATAATAATAATAATAATAATAATAATAATAATAATAATAATAATAATAATAATAATAATAATAATAATAATAATAATAATAATAATAATAATAATAATAATAATAATAATAATAATAATAATAATAATAATAATAATAATAATAATAATAATAATAATAATAATAATAATAATAATAATAATAATAATAATAATAATAATAATAATAATAATAATAATAATAATAATAATAATAATAATAATAATAATAATAATAATAATAATAATAATAATAATAATAATAATAATAATAATAATAATAATAATAATAATAATAATAATAATAATAATAATAATAATAATAATAATAATAATAATAATAATAATAATAATAATAATAATAATAATAATAATAATAATAATAATAATAATAATAATAATAATAATAATAATAATAATAATAATAATAATAATAATAATAATAATAATAATAATAATAATAATAATAATAATAATAATAATAATAATAATAATAATAATAATAATAATAATAATAATAATAATAATAATAATAATAATAATAATAATAATAATAATAATAATAATAATAATAATAATAATAATAATAATAATAATAATAATAATAATAATAATAATAATAATAATAATAATAATAATAATAATAATAATAATAATAATAATAATAATAATAATAATAATAATAATAATAATAATAATAATAATAATAATAATAATAATAATAATAATAATAATAATAATAATAATAATAATAATAATAATAATAATAATAATAATAATAATAATAATAATAATAATAATAATAATAATAATAATAATAATAATAATAATAATAATAATAATAATAATAATAATAATAATAATAATAATAATAATAATAATAATAATAATAATAATAATAATAATAATAATAATAATAATAATAATAATAATAATAATAATAATAATAATAATAATAATAATAATAATAATAATAATAATAATAATAATAATAATAATAATAATAATAATAATAATAATAATAATAATAATAATAATAATAATAATAATAATAATAATAATAATAATAATAATAATAATAATAATAATAATAATAATAATAATAATAATAATAATAATAATAATAATAATAATAATAATAATAATAATAATAATAATAATAATAATAATAATAATAATAATAATAATAATAATAATAATAATAATAATAATAATAATAATAATAATAATAATAATAATAATAATAATAATAATAATAATAATAATAATAATAATAATAATAATAATAATAATAATAATAATAATAATAATAATAATAATAATAATAATAATAATAATAATAATAATAATAATAATAATAATAATAATAATAATAATAATAATAATAATAATAATAATAATAATAATAATAATAATAATAATAATAATAATAATAATAATAATAATAATGATGATGATGACAAGTTACCTCTGTTGTGG
>NC_090801.1:45474405-45476098 GCF_036512215.1 Solanum lycopersicum | reverse complement strand
ATAATAATAATAATAATAATAATAATAATAATAATAATAATAATAATAATAATAATAATAATAATAATAATAATAATAATAATGATAATAATAATAATAATAATGATAATAATAATGATAATAATAATAATAATAATAATAATAATAATAATAATAATAATAATAATAATAATAATAATAATAATAATAATAATAATAATAATAATAATAATAATAATAATAATAATAATAATAATAATAATAATAATAATAATAATAATAATAATAATAATAATAATAATAATAATAATAATAATAATAATAATAATAATAATAATAATAATAATAATAATGATAATAATAATAATAATAATAATAATAATAATAATAATAATAATAATAATAATAATAATAATATAATAATAATAATAATAATAATAATAATAATAATAATAATTATAATAATAATAATAATAATAATAATAATAATAATAATAATAATAATAATAATAATAATTAATAATAATAATAATAATAATAATAATAATAATAATAATAATAATAATAATAATAATAATAATAATAATAATAATAATAATAATAATAATAATAATAATAATAATAATAATAATAATAATAATAATAATAATAATAATAATAATAATAATAATAATAATAATAATAATAATAATAATAATAATAATAATAATAATAATAATAATAATAATAATAATAATAATAATAATAATAATAATAATAATAATAATAATAATAATAATAATAATAATAATAATAATAATAATAATAATAATAATAATAATAATAATAATAATAATAATAATAATAATAATAATAATAATAATAATAATAATAATAATAATAATAATAATAATAATAATAATAATAATAATAATAATAATAATAATAATAATAATAATAATAATAATAATAATAATAATAATAATAATAATAATAATAATAATAATAATAATAATAATGATAATAATAATAATAATAATAATAATAATAATGATAATAATAATAATAATAATAATAATAATAATAATAATAATAATAATAATAATAATAATAATAATAATAATAATAATAATAATAATAATAATAATAATAATAATAATAATAATAATAATAATAATAATAATAATAATAATAATAATAATAATAATAATATAATAATAATAATAATAATAATAATAATAATAATAATAATAATAATAATAATAATAATAATAATAATAATAATAATAATAATAATAATAATAATAATAATAATAATAATAATAATAATAATAATAATAATAATAATAATAATAATAATAATAATAATAATAATAATAATAATAATAATAATAATAATAATAATAATAATAATAATAATAATAATAATAATAATAATAATAATAATAATAATAATAATAATAATAATAATAATAATAATAATAATAATAATAATAATAATAATAATAATGATAATAATAATAATAATAATAATAATAATAATAATAATAATAATAATAATGATAATGATAATAATAATAATAATGATAATAATAATAATAATAATAATAAATAATAATAATAATATAATGATAATAATAATGAATAATAATAATAATAATAATAATAATAATAATAATAATAATAATAATAATAATAATAATAATAATAATAATAATAATAATAATAATAATAA
>NC_090801.1:45299405-45469405 GCF_036512215.1 Solanum lycopersicum | reverse complement strand
GCTGAAAAGTGATACATGATTGTTTTTGGAATAATATGACCACGTGAATTAGGAAGGACCTTGAAAATTAATCCCAAGAGGTAACCGCTTAATAGTGAGTGACACATGTCAGTTACAAATTCATTCTTTAATTATTATTTTTACCATTTTAAAAAGAGTAAAAAGTTAAATGTATTTTTTTACTTTGTTTTATTGGTCAAATTGATTAAATGTTATATTATTCTATAATTTCTCCTTTGAATATTACTGAATTTAATAGGGTAATACTGTAAATTTAATTTGTATAGAGCTTAATAAATGTCTTTTTTATGAGTTTTTTAAATTATAATTGTGTCTAATTTTTGTCTTTCGATACATGTATTTGCCGCGTCTAATTACATGTATCTCATATATACATAATTCAAAATTAGGTGTAATTTATTCTAATTACATTGAATCTAAGTGTATTCCTCTCTCTCTTTATATATATTATTAGTTACCATCAATTAGAATCTCTACCTACCATATATAGTTAATTACACATTATATTTGTATATTATTTTCTTTAATTGTATTTACCATGTTAAATAATTTGACATGCATAGTTTTCTTGTTATCTTCTAAGGAGACAATATTCTTCATTCTAAAGGAATAAAAATGTCCAAACATATATGCAGATCCTTAAACTTGTCATTAAATATTATTTTGACATTCCAACTCAACCTTGTTCCATTTTAACCCTTCAGCTCCAATTTTTACATTCCATTACTCAAGGTTTTTCTCTTGTTCATATGATATCATAGCCTCTTCAATCTTTCTAAAGAATCAAAGAGCTTCCATTGTAAATGGGTGACTATTACTCATACATTGTCGCCCGTCTTGTCACGCCTGGAGCCTACACCCTGGATGTGGCAGACACTCGAAGACCATTTCTAGCCCCCAAGCGAACCCTCGGCCTGACTTACTTAACTCAGTGGAAATCTAAACTCAACTTAAACAAGAATAAAACATATTTAATATCAAATACTTCATAAATTAATCTAGCCGAAATGGCACTTAAGTCTCAGCAAGTAAAATAACTCCAAACTGAACTACTCAAAGTCTTCAAAGCCTCTAAACTGACTGAAGAGGGATGTTGGGATAGATCTCACAATATCCCAAAGCTAAACTAGTAAAGCAATGAAAAAGATGTCCTCTGGAATGCAAAGAGACTCACCGCTAACTCAGGAACTCAATCTGGATCAACGAAGCGTTGTATGCTGATCCTGATTACCTGCTTCTACATTATAAAACAATGCAGGTCAACTGACATTAGTACATTGAATGAACGAGTATGCGAGTTGGAGTGCTAAACACAACTATAAAGTTTGAAATGGAGTAAGCATGAATTTACCTTGGCTCTACTTAACTAATAAGATAACAACTCAATATAAAGCAGTAACGACATATGCAATGCATATTTATGTAAAATGGATAAAATAGTGTATTTCTTAGTTCATTAAAGATATAACGATAACAAACTCAGCTTTACTTATATATGAAAGTAACATAGTTCTGGCGGGAATTTCTCTAACCGACAACCACCACTATGAGCCTAAGTGGTGATACAACGTCTTGCCCACACTGCCAGAACTGTTCCATACTTTGTCGTTGCATAAAACATCCTCTACCTAGTGGATCCACTAGCTAACCTTAAGTGATCATCTAAAAAGTATGACACGTTAATACCCATGATGCTACATGGTTTACATGGGGAGTTGATTTATCTGAACTCTCATTCCCACATTAGTGCTCAATACTACTCCGAAAATGTAATTTAGCTCATAGTTTTAATAAAACTTCCTTCCTTTTGGTTGAGATAATTTACTGAACCCTTTAGCTTAAAGAGCTCCGTTTGGAAACAATGTTCCCCTCTTTAGTTTAAAACTCTTTTGAAACTTCTTAGTTTCCTTTTAACTTAAATGTAAAAACATTTATCAACCTTTAGGGAATACTTAGTCCCCTTTATAACTTTAGAGGAATGACCTCAACTCTTGCTCTTACTTAACTTGAAAATTTAACTCTTAGGGAATACTTAGTTCCCTTATATCTTTTTATACCTTTTTGATAAATGAACTCGAAATTTACTCTTTTCATTTACTCGAACTTGAGCCTTAAAACAAATTAAAAACTTTTAAGTAAGACTCTAAGAACTTTGAAAATTTTACTCTTACCTACTTTATAACTTTAGACTTAACTTCTTACTTTCTTGACTTTGGTTCTAACTTCCCTTGAATTTGGATTATGGATTCAAGGATCATGATCTCATACTTATGGATGATTTCATGATGTTTAGATGTAATCTAGAGTGTTGAAATCAACTAAGAATGAAGGGTACATCACTTAGAAACTATTACGAAAAGATAGGGAAAGAACGGGGTCTCCAGGGGTTATTGGCGCTCTGAGAGGTATGGAGAGCCAGGGCCTATTGGACAGACCCTGGTCGGGGGCTCTATGGCTGGCGCGCTGAGCTAGGGCTTGTCAGACAGAGCCTTCCTTTAGGAGCTCTGGCAGGTGCGGCGCCCCAGGGGGTGTCTGATAGGACCTTCGACTTTTATTCTTCATTTTTCATATGTCAACCTCCCAAAATCCCATGAATCCCTACCCAAACACTTAGGATGCCTAATTAACTCATTACCCAATAGTTTAGACCCGAAAACAGTACAGAAACATGAATCAAAACTACTAGAGATTCTACAATTCAATCAACAAGAACTTCACAACTTTTCATCAAGAACTTCAAGATTTTTTTTAAAAATAACTCTAAATTGTTGTATTGAATCAAGCTTTAGGGTGGGTGAAAGGAACCAACACCAAATGATCTCACATACCTTGGTAGAGATCACCCCCGACGAAATCCACGCAATGATCTTAGCGTTCATGGACGATTCTTGGTCTTCATATTATTTTATCATTTTCTCCCAAACCCTAAGCGTCTTAAATATTGAAAAACTTATTTGGGACTTGTTTTCACCCCTAATATAACCTTAAAAAATTAGGAAATACTAGGGTGAAAAGACAACTTTGGCTTTACTAAAATTTTGATTGGACTTTCCTCAGTCCAATAACCAAACTTCTGAAAGACATTTCTCCCTCATATGACATCGGAGTTGTGCAAACTCGGAAGCGTTGGAAATATATTCTCAAGGTATTCCCAACCATATAAAGAACTCAGCCAAACTTCTTTTGAGATGGAAGTTATGGCCGTTTGAAAATGACCAAAACTCGCTGGAAATTTTCTAGATTTCCTTACTTATTTTCAAAAATACTTATTTTTGGCTTCTTAACTTATTCTTAGTTAATTCTAGTTACGAGATGTTAGACATCTATCCAACAATTATATAAGCAAAAGTTGGGTAACTACGTATCTTTCTGGTGATACTCGCTCATAATCGATTTTTATAGCACCATGCCACATTTTTGGTGGTTTCTTTCTCATATCTGATTTCGTGTAGCACTGTACCACATTTTCAGTTTATTAAGAGAATTATGGTAGGTAGAGATTGTAATTGCTTGTGATTAGCTTCCCCTCAAACTAATGGTGGTCAACCAACAGTAACACACTGTTTGAATGGTTGTAGCCTGTTGTATTCTATTGTGTTATTAGTTTAAATACAATATTACGTAATTAACTTTATATGGAATATGATGAGTGTCAACTATGATGTCACTATAATGAGTCTGAAGTCTGAAGTGTAAAGCCTAAACGCTAAGAGTGCCTAAGACCTTAAGTGATATAAATGCAATTAATTGAATTTCATATCGGGTTATTAGTCACCCAATAAGAAATATGATCAAACCGCGACACGAATCGATAAGCCCATAAGAAGTTTATAGTAGACTAAAACTCGAACTGTTAACCCATTAACCCAAGCCATTGATCCAATAACCAAATTATCGATTTGGATAATCAATTTTGCTTTGACCCTGAATATGAATTATTCTGTTTTAAATACCTCTTGACATTAAAGGCAGGTTTCATCATAAACAAATTTAGGATACTCAAGATACAAAATTATCAGAAAGTGATTCATTACGGGATTTTTGGGTTTGCATTTTAAAACTTTTTTTTTGTTAAACTAAATTTACCACTAATGAGAGCGTCTAGCGGCCTTTTATTGAAAATAAAAAAATATCAATAGGGATGAGTCCAAGCAAGTGGGTCTAGGCCTTACCTTACTATTGCTAATGAGATAACAAGTCTGTACTAATTAACAAGCATGGAGAAAATAAGAAGTAGAGAAAACTAGATATTCTATGATCATCACCAAGTTTATAATTCTCACTATGATGATATTACAAATGAGGATTCATAAGTAATGCAAGAATATAAAATCTAGGAATAAAGATGAGTTATCCAACTCAAACTTCAGTTGATATATGTATGAACTAAAAAAAGTTGTTTGCACGTTAGAAGTATATCTAAAGTATTTTCTTCTTATCTTCTTTTTCAAACTTTTCACAAAATGATTTATAGTTCAGCACTTCTTGTTGGATTTGTAGGATCTTGATAAAGTTGTTGTCACTATCATATGATTTTGCTTTGCCAGTCGCACGGTAAGTGCCTTGGAATAAATTCCCCACTCACCTTACCATCCCAACATATCATCTTCATTATTCCCATCATATATGTCACAGCCCAAGTTAGGAAGGAAATACTTATTATCTAAGATTACTTTTGTAGCACTCAAATTAGATAAAGTATCTAAGACTGCCATAGATGCATTTGTCTTACTTGTAGGCACAAATTTGAGTGCTTGAGGGATTTACTTACTCCTACTAGATGAAGGAGTATGATTCTATACCCGGAAGAGATGATAATAGATTGACCTCCACCTTTACCGTAGCTGCACTAGGCCTTGACTTACTAGTTATTGCCTTATCAACTTGTAGGGGTGTACCAGCGGCTGATGCTAGTGAAAACAGGCTTGACGAGCAAAGCAATTGGTGTCTCCTCTTTTGGATTAAACCATGGTGTCCAATGTTGAGTTCGACATTGTTATTGATTACTCACACCTTTTTTCTTTTAATGTGATGAATGATACTACCCTAGAATACACCTCCACAAAGTTTTCCCGGTTCGATAATCTCACCAAAACATGACGATGGTCAAGTAGTCCCAAATTGCAATCTTATTTGATTTCGAAGTATCATGTAAAAACCTTTCTGAGATCAATCATATCAGGTCTCCCATAAGAGAACTTAGGAATAAAAGTATATTGCAAGTTCTCTTCTTGGATATACAATTCCAAATCCGAAAAGCTTAAACTCACTGTTGGTTCGCCATGAACATATGTCACAAGTTTTAATTTTTTTGGAAGTTTTCCATCAGATTTTTGAATGCAAGTTGATGGATTAGGAATAGATGCATAACTAGGTTTTTCTGGTCTCTCTTTTACGGCTTGAGGCTGTGGAGAATCTATTTTTGCCATGGAGGCCTAAAACTCCATAAATTGCCATACACATTCATAATTACATCTATTTTTTGAATAAGGGATCAAGAACTTATGAAATTCACATCACAATTAAAGAAGAGGATCAAATATGTCAATCAATTCATCCCTAAAACCTAAACCGCACATGTAAATTTACCCGTAAACCCAAAATTACATTAGGTTTCAAAAACCTAGAAAAGTCATTCGTATATTTGTCCATCAAAAATAGCAACCCAATATAACGTAGCTAATAATATATGTATTACTATATAATTGATAGATAAACTTAGAAAAATCTAAAGCAATTAACAAAAAACCCTAACAGACATAAAGAAAAATCAAAATTTAGCTTTTAATGTTGTACTTTTTTTTAGTGATCAAGCTATAATTCAGACTTGGCTATGACATCGTGTACTTGGAGATTGCATAAGTTTAAAACTGAGATTTCTGATTTAATCAGTATTCACTTTGTCTATGAGAATTTTTTAAAGTATTATTAATTATATTTTTATAATATTTAGATGAGGCGAGATAGATGATATAGGTTGGTAATATTCACTTCACACATTACTCATCTCCTCTCTCACATGTCGATAGACAAGTAAAATAATTTGAAAAAATGATATGGAATTTAATGAATTAGTTTACAGGCCCAAAATTGCGCAAATTAATTGTTTTTAAAAAAAACTTATTATACATAACTTGTACATAACCATATTAGTTACATAGTAAAATTCTTGCTTTGAATTTATGATAGAAGAATTTCCTAACAAAATATACAGAAAATCAGGGATAACTATAAATTGTTTAGACCATCAGGCGAAAAATAGGAGAAAACGCTACAAATAAAATTTTAATCCTTCATTTTATTTATGAAAGATAGAGCACTCATCAATCCGTTGTCATGAACTCGAAATTACAAAACTATGACAAATTCTATTTGAGTCAATTATATAAATTAAATTATAATTATTTTTTTACTAACTCATTTTCCATAAGGTCCGACTTACACAGGCTTGCCATCCTCTCGTTAACACATAATTTTCATATTTAATAAGAAATAGAAATTTTAACTCGAAAAATAAAATTAGAAAACCTTAAAGCAGTAGATACCAAATCCTAGAACATAAACAAAACAATTAATATCAGGTGTTTCAATACCTATTTTCAAAATGTAGCAAAAAATGAAAATCTCTAATTGAAAAATAACTTAGAAACCCTTTAATAGATATTAGTTGCTTCTAATTAAGGCTCAAATAAGCACTGCATAGCCAGAAAAACAAGCAGAATGACCAAAACATAACCTTAATAAATCTTTGATAGAATGGACAAACAATAAAACGAAAGATCAAATAATAACGATATCAAAGCTAATGCCTTTTTAGGCAATAAAATGTAAGATCAATTAATAACGATATCAAAGCTAATGTCTTTTAAGAAATAAGACAAGAGATCAAACAACACTGATATCAAAGCTAATGTCTTTTTGGGCAATAGCCATTGAACTTTTTCAGTACAAAAAAAAACAAAAGGAAAGATCACCTAAAAACCATATTAAAGCATTAGTCCACTCTTCAGTAGTCAAGAATTATGTTTATATGCTTTAAAGGGTTTTCAACGTCAACGTCACCTCCACCACCATGTTTGCCAAATTCAGCTGGGGTCAGAAAACTAGCATGAAACATAGAGCACTCATCAATTCATTTGTCTGAGTTAAAAATTATAGAACTATAGCAAACTCTATTTAGATCAATTATTTATATCAATTAAATTATAATTATCTTTTTTTTCTAACTCAGTTTCCATAAGGTTCATACTTGCACAAGCTTGCCATCCTCTGATCTCGTTAACACAATTTTCAGATTTAACAAGAAATAGAAATTCTAATTCAAAAGATAAACTTAGAAAAACTTAAAGTAGTATACCAAATTCAGACATATAAAGAGAACAACTAATCAACTAATTCTGTTGCCCAGGAGGATGCTCCAAAGAAGTCATATGCATCAATTGTCAGTTCACAAACAAAGAAAGGGCCAACTAAAATCTATGCACCCACCAGTACTTCAAGAATGGCTCCTCTGAAGGCTGTAAAAAAGACGGTTGCTGCAGTAGCACAAACTGCAGCACCTGAAGCATCAAATCCTACTATCCCTAGTGGAATCGATGTACCTGAAGCTAATTATGCTGAAGATGAAGGTATAATATCTTGAAGCCTGTATGAAATAAACTCATTACATCCATCTTGTGATGGACACATCTATATGTCAGAAAAAATGGCATAGGAATGTTCGTATTTAATTTTTTTAGCAAATAAAGGAGCACAATAAGTAGATGTGTTTTGAGTTTGATCTAGATGTTGTATTATTTGATCTGCTTGCAGTTGTCATGTCATTCTGCTTCTAACTTTCTTATTGCTGAAAGTCCCTGCAAGAGCACATAATCATCTCATTTACTTAAATTTTAAATTTTAATTAAAATCGAAGTACATTAGATAATTATGTACTCTTACTGGGACCATAAACAATAAGAAAGTCTAAAGCAGAATAAGCATAACAATGCTAGTAAATCAAATAACCCAACATCTAGATCAAACCACATCTACTTATTATGCTACTTCATTTGCTCAAAAATTAAATAGAACATGCCTATTTCATTTTTTTGTCACATATAGATGTGTCCATCACATAATGGAAGTAATGAGTATATTTCAGGCTAGTTTCAAAGAAATTATACATTCATGTTCCGTATCATTAGTTTCAGGTTCATTAATTCCGCCAAGGGCTGTAGTATTTGATGTTTCAAGAGCTGCAGTTTGTGCTACTGCAGCAACCAGCTGTTTTACAGCCTTTCGAGGAGACATTCTGGAAGTATTTGTGGGTAACTAGAATTTGGATTGCCCTTTCTTCTTTCTAAAGTGACGATTGATGCATATGACTTCTTTGCAGAATCCTCTTGGGCAACAGAATTAGCGAATTCTGTATTTGTTGGGTTCTGATCCTCGTTGAAACTAGATTCACCTTCCACAACAATCTATCTTTCATCACCAACATGTCTCCCATCTTCCAAAGAGTCGTTGGACTTTTACTCAACATGTTAAACTTCTTCTACATGTGACCCAACTTGATTGAGATTTCGAGGATCAACGACATGTGTAGGTTTTGGATTCAATATGAAGATAGTAAAAGATTTTAAGAGAAACCAAGAGCAACTACACTTAATGATTTAGAAAAGGGATCCAACTTGGATCAAGGATCGGAACCTCTAACTACACACCCTCAGTTTGATTAATCTTTTGCGAGACTGTATCAATCTCATTTTCTTCTACATACCTAAAAATATCACTTAAACAAAATAACCGTTGCATTTTGGAGCAAGGAAAAATGTCTAGCCGAATTTCCAACTTTCCAATACCACCAACCACAAATATGTTCTATGAAAGCACAACCTAAAAGTTGTTGCATCAATCTTTCAACTTCACTTTCAAGTTCAGATAGAAAGTATTTTTTGGTGTTAGTAAGAACTACTCCTCTACAACACTCAACTAAGTGCCCATTAACAACAAGTACACCTATTACCTACATATGCTATAGCCTATAAGAACATAATTTGTATTATCTTCTTTTATTTTGATAGGTAAATAAGATTAAACTTACAAAACAATTACTGAAGTTTACAACTTCTATGAACCAATAATTCTTTTATAAGTTAAGTGTCTTATTCTATCACATTATTCCCGCTCAATCTTTATCTTTATTGTGGTTTTGCGCTAAGAGCTCAAGAGCTTGTCGTTATTATTGAATCTCACAACAGTTCTTTTACTATATTACGCCTTAAACACATATATCTAATTTTATGATAAAAATGTTAGTTTTGTTCCATTTGAAATACACACTAAGAGTTGTCTTATTGATCACTAATCAACTCCTGTACGAAAACTAAACACTAATTAGTTGCTTTTTATGTTATGGCCCCGTCATCAATAATAACTCATCATCACTATCGAATTTTGAGATTCACATTGCATCATTGTACCCTTCTAGAGTTCTAGTACAACAAAATATTAAATTGATACTATACTTGTGGCACCTCTCATGTATCAACAATTATTTCTTTCCAAAACAATGCATCAAGATGCAATATCTCAACAAGAACATGAGAATTATAATAAACTTTACAAAATCGTTAATATGTTTTCCCACTCTAATGTTACATTCAATCACATCACAATTGGCTATCACAACATTTATTAACATAGAATTAAAAAACATAGATTCTATTTTTTCTCTTTTCTTACTATTATGTAATACAACCTTAACAAAACACCCCTAAAATTTCAAAGTATTTCATAATAGAGAGATAACTTTTCATTAAGTTTTCAAATTTTGTATGTAACGTACAAATTTATAAATTAAAATGTTAAAAACTTCATCGCTTTGTTTTCAACAAAAACCATTTGTATATGTACGAAGATATTCACAAATGTGACAATAATAATTTTCACATCTAGTATTATTTATATGTTTCAAGACGTTCAAAAGAATTAAGACTAAATTTTGGATGATCAAAAAACACAAAGATGTAACTTCTTAGCATGTTCAATTTCAACACAAATTTATGCATCAAAAGCAACCCAAATATGATTGCTTAGCCACTCAATAAAATTGTTACAAGTTAATGATCTCTAAAGCGTTCTATCAAACAATAAGCATTTAACAAAGCATTCTGTCATCAGATTACTATCATCTATCTCAGCTACTCTAAATATTGGATTTTTAATGGGTTTCTAAGTTATTTTTTGACTTAGAATTTTCATTTGTTGATAAATCTTTTTAAAAATTTTGTTAAATTTTATCTTACTCAAATAAGAGGTTTCAACTTTTGATCATATTTCCATAAGGATCATTGACTCGAATATTAAATCGTATATACCACCTTAGATAATATCAATATTTTTCATATGTGAGTTTAATAAGATGAATTTTTCCATTCTAAGAACGTTAGTAGTTCTAGAATCCCTAATATATATAAGTCACTTTTCTTCAACTTGGGTGTAATGCACAAGTATACTTGGTACCATCCAAATCTAAAATCCAATTTTTTACGTATTAGTCACAACCCCACATGATTCACTTTAGAAATGACCACACAAATATATCATCTGCTTAGTCAAGTTTTTCCTTAGCAGAATATTTATTTCTCCAAATTTGAGAAATCTATTGGCTCAATTTTCCATACACAATATTAAAACTTTAAATATATAGTTTTGTCACATACCTTCTTCATGAACACAAAGAAGTCCAACTATTCTCCCAGTTGAAAACTTACATGGAGTAGGCTTGAAGTTGTCATTTGTCTCCCTTGTACATATCAGATTGTCCATTGTCTCTTGATTATTACTTTGTTCGTTGGCCAGTGTTGATATCAACCCTATCAATTTTACCGGTTTAGTAGTATTTTTCAGAAGAAATAAAGTATATGAAATATTCTTAAAACTGTTGAAAATCTTACTGAAAAATATTTTATCATGAACATTTTAGGAAATTCTCATAGCTTGAAGTATGTCTATCAATCTTCTACTGCCAAATACAAGCAAAAGAAAAAAAACATGTATAGGGTGTAAAATATTGGATATAAAAATCTACCTTCAATGTAATAAATCAATGGAAATAAAGTGACATTTACAGTTTAACTTAGAATTGCAGTAAAGAAATGACTCATAATTAATGTATTTGTGTTATAAATAGACAGGGGTTAGAAAAAAGGTCAAACAAAACTAATTAGGACATTTAAGTATCATCAGTAATATGTTAGAATAATTAACGTATTAAATATTCATCAAAAGTTATAATTAAAAGAACCTAGACACAAGTATGAATATTTTTTTGAGATCTAAAATAATTTTTTTCAACAGTTTTTACATAAAAAAATATCTTTAGACAACAACTAATAATCAGTCTGAATTTTTGTAATTTAAATAAATAGGAACAATCACAAGTTTTTTCTGATTTTTCAGTCAGCACCAAAAAATTTGAAGACTCTAGAGCATGCAATTAAGCTCTACATATCATTTTCATTAACCACAACTGAGCTTCAGAGGCAAATATGTCCAAATTTTCAAAAAATTTGAATTGTTGCTATTACTGGAGATGATTTAGGATTAGTGGATACAATATATCTAGTATAAATTACACCAAATTTTATATCATGACATACATGTATATGAATATATCTGAATGCATCAAAATCTAATAAAAGTTGTAGAATCGCAAATCAGATTGTATCTAAATAATTAACTCTTGAGCTAATGGAATTTCTATAATTTTTCTAATAATGTTTGGTTATATTGGATCTTTTTAAAAAAAATAACAAATCACAAAATAAATTTCAAGTTTGAAAGAGCAATTTTAATAAGTTTTTCAAGCGAATATTTTTCTAACTAACTAAGTTTCCACTTTTGTTTTTATCTAAACCTAGCTTGATTTCTAAATAGGGGTACGTTAATGGGATTCTTCATACTCCAGCACTCCCTCCTAAGACCACACATGCAAATTTTCACTCACACAACTCAAGTCACGAGGTTTTCCCTCCTCACACTTTATTATAATTGAATTGAGATAAGGCATAAATTCTTTTTGAATTTATCTAGAAAATTCTAATACTCACTTGAATTGAGATTAGGCATAGATTCTCTTTGAATTTATCTAGAAAATTCTAATACTCATTTGAATTATCATGTCGATCTATTATACATTCTAAATTTTACTCTTAAGTAAATTTATTCACTCCTAAAATTGAAATGACAAAAGATAACAAAAAGAAACTCTGACTCAGGAAAATTAAAGTGTAAAAAAGCAATAAAATTGAAAATCCTCCTTACCCTCCATAATCTAAAAGCATCACAACGACGATAGTCGATCTAGTGGTGTTGATCATTGTGGTTGTTTGTTAGTTGTTCAGATCTGAAAGTGCAGAACTCATTGGAAGGTTGTCATAATCGTGAAAGAAGCTTCGAGCTCGCTAGAACACCTGCAAAATAAATAAATAAAAAATAAAATAAAAAAGGGATAAGGAAAAGGGGTCTGATTCGGTGTTTGTTGATAATTGATTTGAAGTTTTGGATGGCTACTAGTTTGTCAGAAAAGAAGAGGGAACACTGTTGTGGAGGTAGGGTTATGGTGGTGATGAGTTGGGTGTTCTTTGGCGCAAAAGACGAAGAAAATTGTGGTATTTGTTGAAAAACTGAATAAATAAATATAGTGAGATTTATTGATGAAAAATATAACTATTAAATAATTAAATTAGGAATTAGTTAGTATAAAATATAAAATTAATAAAGAATATTAATCATATAGTATACAAAACAAAAAGAATATAAAAGAATGCAGTTTCTGATAATACATCACATATTGTAATCTGATAATATGACATTTAATAAAATTGGCCCAAAAACAATCAGATGATATAACATTTAATATATTTTGCCAGAAAAAACTTTGAAATCAATATCGAAATGCATAAATAATATTTTTCACATCAGTAGTGTGAAAGTGAAATTTTTGCACAAATTTTCATGTAGTGATTTTTCAGACACATGTCAAATTCCATTCTGTTTCTAAGTAGATAATTACAACGGACATGAATCATTTTTAGTCAGTTACTTCTTATTTAGACTCTAGATAAATTGTATTTTTGGATCAATTTCCTAAGTCCATTATTAAATCACGTGACAAGCAGCTATTTCGTCATTAATATTTACAACCACAGGAATAAAAAATATCTTCACGTTTTTCCCACTATCACACCTGGATTATATTATGAACACCAACACTTAAATTAATATCCTCAATAAGTTTATAACAGTGAACTGATCATTAGCAAAGTTTATAATGACCTTATTTCATCGTCTCCTATTTCATAATATTTTCAAAATAAATAAGCAGAATGATCAAATGTTCAATATCTACCTATACATATATTTTAAGTTATTATTATACGCGTCGATAATATTATTATACCCATTGAAATAATAGCATAACATTATTGATCTCCAAAACAGAAGAAAGAATAACTTAAAAACTGTAACAAACAAATGAGAAAAGACACTTTGATTAAACCTAATACAAATAGAACTAAATCTTTTATGAAAAAATAGTAATTTTAAAAAAAAGAACGGAAATTTTAAAATGACAGAAACTCATAGGAATAAAATCATCACTTTAATATTCAAGAATCAATACAAACACTAATATTTTTTTTAAAAACTGAAAAATAAAACTCAAATAACTGTATACTTTTTAATTCCAAACCACAAAGATTAATAGATATATTTATTACTCTCTGCAGTGTGATTTAACTATGATTAAAGTAATTTTTTAGGTATATATAGTAGATGTGAATCCCCTTTCGCTACATCATGTGTATAATATTTAGATTTTAAACTCCTTTATTAAAAATTCTTGTTCTGCACTACTTCGTGGAGCCTATATGAAGAAAAAAATCAACAATTATCTTAAATATTAAACCGTTCATTTATTTAAAAAAATTTTAAAAGTCATTAATATAGGGAGTTAAAATAATATGGTAATATGACATTTAATAAAATTTGCCCAAAAAACAATCAGACGATACAAGATATAATAAAATTTGCCCAAAAAATCTTTGAAATCAACATCGAAATGCATAAATAATATTTTTGACATTTGTAGTGTGAAAGTGAAAACTTTTCGCAAATTTTCATGTAGTGATTTTTCAAATACGTGTCAAGTTCTATTCCGTTTCTCATTAGATAATTACAACGGACTGGTGTCATTTTTAGTTGGTTACTTCTTATTTAGACTCTAGCTAAATTGTATTTATAGATCAATTTCCCAAGTCCCTTCTTAAATCACGTGACAAGGAACTATTTCGTCATTAAAAGCTACACCCACGAAAATAGAAAAACCTCTTTAGATTTTTCCACTTTCACACCCGAAATATATTATGTACACCAACAATTAACTTAATATCCTCAATAATTTTATTACATTGAACTGATCATTAGCAAAGTTTGTAATGATCTTATTTCATGGTCTTATATTTCATAAAATATTTTTCAAAAGTAATAAGTACAATGATCCATTGTTCAATATCTAGCTTTACATATATTTAAGTTATTATTATAAGTGTTGATAATACTATTATACGCGTTGAAACGATATCATAACATTAGTGATATCCAAAACAGAAGAAAGAATAACGAAAAAACTGTAGATAACACACAAATCGGAAAAGAAGCTTTAATTAAGCCTAATACAGTTAGTAATTTTCAGAAAATAACAGAAAAATTAAAAATGACAAACTTGTAAGAATAAATCATTAGTTGGATATTCAAGAATCAATAAGAACAATGATATTTTTTAAAACTGAAAGATATAACTCTAATAACCGTATACTTTTTAACTCGGAACCACAGTGATCAATAGATATATTTATTACTCTCTGCACAGTGATTTGAATATGATTTAAGTAATTTTTAGGTTCATATAGTAGATGTTGAACGCCCTTTCACTATTTTCTGTGTATATTTTTTCAGATTTTGAATGTTTTTATTAAAAGTTCTAGCTCCGTCACTACTTTCTTGAGTCTATATGAAGAAAAAAATTATCAAATAATCTTAAATTTTAAACAATTCATTTATTTTAAACTATGAAAAAAATAAAAAAAATTCATTACTACAGGGAGTAAAAATAATCTGATAATATGACATTTAATAAAATTTGGCCAAAAAACAACCATATGATACAACAATTGATAAATTTTGCTCCCAAAAAACTTTGAAATCACCATCGAAATGCATAAATAATATTTTTCACATCTTTAGTGTCAAAGTGAAAACTTTTTGCAAATTTTCATGTAGCGATTTTTCAGACACGTTTCAAGTTCCATTCTGTTTCTCAGTAGATAATTACAAAGGATTGGTGTCCTTTTTAGTTGGTTACTTCTTATTTAGAGTTTAGCTAAATTATATTTTTGGATCAATTTCTCAAGTCCCTTCTTCAAAATCATGTGACGAGGAGTTATTTCGTCATTAAAACTTACACCCACAGAAATAAAAAACATCTTCAAGTTTTTTTTTACTTTCACACACCTGGAGTATATTATGAACACCAACACTTGAATTAATTTCCTCAATAAGTTTATAACATTGAACTGATCATTAGCAAAGTTTGTAATGACCTTATTTCATCGTCTCCTATTTCATAATATTTTCAAAATAAATAAGCAGAATGATCAAATGTTCAATATCTACCTATACATATATTTTAAGTTATTATTATACGCATAAATAATATTATTATACGGTTGATACAATATCATCACATTAGTGATCCCCAAAACAGAAGAAAGAATAACTTTAAAATGTAGATAACAAGCAAAGTAGGAAAGAAGCTCTAATTAAGCCTAATACAAATAGTATTTTCAAGAAAAGAAGAACGGAAATTTTAAAATGACAGAAACTCATAGGAATAAAATCATTACTTTAATATTCAAGAATCAATCAAAAAACTGATATTTTTTTAAAAAACTTAAAAATGTAGCTCAAATAACCGTATACTTTTTAACTCCGAACCACAATGGTTAATAGATATATTTATTACACTCTGCAGTGTGATTTAACTATGATTAAAGTAATTTTTTAGGTACATATAGTAGATGCGAACCCCCCTTCGCTACTTCCTATGTATATTCTTTTGATTTTAAATTACTTTATTAAAAATTCTGACTCCGCACTACTTCGTGGAGTCTATTTGAAGAAAAAAAATCAACAATTATATTAAATTTTAAATAGTTCATTTATTTTAAACTATAAAAAAAATTAAAAAGTCATTAATATAGGGAGTTAAAATAATCTGGTAATATGACGTTTAAAAAAATTTGCCAAAAAAATCAATCAGATGATACAAGATTTAATAAATTTTGCCCAAAAGAACTTTGAAATCAGCATCGAAATGCATAAATAATATTTTTCACAATTGTAGTGTGAAAGTGAAAACTTTTTGCAAATTTTCATGTAGTGATTTTTCAAACAGGTGTCAAGTTCTATTCTGTTTCTCAGTAGATAATTACAACGGACTGGTGTCATTTTCAGCTGGTTACTTCTTATTTAGACTCTAGCTAAATTGTATTTTTGGATCAATTTTCCAAGTCCCTTCTTAAATCACGTGACAAGGAACTATTTCGTCATTAAAACTTACACCCACGAAAATAAAAAACCTCTTCCATTTTCCCACTTTCACACCTGAATTATATTATGTACACCAACAATTAACTTAATATCCTCAATATGTTTATTAAATTGAACTGATCGTTAGCAAATTTTGTAATGGTCTTATTTCATCGTCTTATATTTCATAAAATAATTTTGAAAAGTAATAAGTACAATGATCAATTGTTCAATATCTACCTATACATATATTTTAAGTTATTATTATACGCGTTGATAATATTATTATATGCGTTGACACAATATCATAACATTAGTGATCTCCAAAACAGAAGAAAGAATAAAGAAAAAAATGTAGATAACAAACAAATCAGAAAAGAAGCTTTAATTAAGCCTAATACAGTTAGTAATTTTCAGAAAATAAAAGAAAATGAAAATGACAAACTTGTAATAATAAGTCATTATTTTGATATTCAAGAATCAATCACAACAATGATATTTTTTTGAAACTGAAAAATATAACTCAAATAACCGTATACTTTTTAACTCCGAAGCACAGTGGTTAATAGATTTATTTATTACTCTCTGCAGTGTGATTTAAATATGATTAAAGTAATTTTCACGTACATATAGTAGATGTTGAACCCCCTTTCACTATTTCATATTTTTTTCCAGATTTGGGATGCTTTTATTAAAAGTTCTGGCTCCTCACTACTTCCTCGAGTCTATACGAAGAAAAAATATTTACAAATAATCTTAAATTTTAAACAATTCATTTATTTTAAACTATGAATTTTTTTTTTAAAAATCCATTAATACAGAGAGTTAAAGTAATATGATAATATGACATTAAATAAAATTTGCCCAACAAACAATCAGATGATACAACATTTAATAAAATTTGCCCCAAAAAAACTTTGAAATTAACATCGAAATGCGTAAATAATATTTTTCACATCTTTAGTGTCAAAGTGAAAACTTTTCGCAAATTTTCATGTAGTGATTTTTCAGACACGTGTCATGGTCCATTCTGTTTCTCAATAGGTAATTACAACGGTCTGGTATCATTTTCAGTCGTTTACTTCTTATTTAGACTTTAGCTAAATTGTATTTTTGAATCAATTTCTCAAGTCCTTTATGAAATCATGTGACAACGAGCTATATCGTCATTAAAACTTACACCCATAGAAATATAAAACCTCTTCACGTTTTTCACTTTCACACTCATTGATTATATTATGAATACCAACTCTTAACTTAATATACTCAATAGACTTATAACATTGAACTGGTCATTAGCAAAGTTTTTAATGACCTTATTTCATCGTATTCTATTTCATAAATTTTTTTTAATAGAAAAAAGCACATTGATCAATTGTTCAATATCTACCGCTCTCTCTCTCTCTCTCTCTATATATATATATATATATATATATGTATTTATTTATTTGAAGTTATTATAATACGCTTTGATACAATATCATCACATTATTGATCCCACAAATAATAGAAAGAAAAACTTAAAAATGTACATAAAAAGCAAAGTATAAAAGAAGTTTTACTTAAGCCTAATACAGATAGTAATTTCAAGAAAAGAAGAACGAATTTTAAAATGATAAAAACTCGTAGGAATAAAATCATTATTTGATATTCAAAAATCAATCAAAACACTGATACTTTTTCTTTTAAAGATTAATTACATGCATACACACTTTTTCTTTTCATAATTTTCATTATTTCCTACTAGTTTTAAAAATTTTCGAACTCCAATATTTTACTCTCTAACCCCCAAGTTTACATAAATCATAGATCCGTAAACCAATGTTTATTCCTTCCTTATTGCATTCCACAAATCTCTCTCTATTTTAAGTTACATAACCTTAAAACTTATTTTCTCAATCAAGTATAAAATATTACATTTCGTCATTTGATATATACTATTGAATTACCAAATTAAAAATGAGAACTTAGTATTTGATGAAATTCAATTAACCTCGAAACGATGAATTATAACTATTTTTAAAGATATAACAACAAAATATATATGTTACCAAAAAAATATATACTAACTCACTAATAGATATCTTAAAATAGAAACATATCTACGTGAAATGAATAATTATGTGATGATAAACTTCTACAATGTAAATTAGAAAAAAGTAATAGTATTTTTTTCATTTAGTAATATTTAGTATAATATTTGTAAATTTTTTATAGTTAGTTAATTATATTGTCGTTGA
This sequence comes from Solanum lycopersicum, assembly GCF_036512215.1. Taxonomy (NCBI): domain Eukaryota; kingdom Viridiplantae; phylum Streptophyta; class Magnoliopsida; order Solanales; family Solanaceae; genus Solanum; species Solanum lycopersicum. The sequence continues at coordinate 45,450,509 of NC_090801.1, read as the reverse complement.
AAATTTTTCTTGAAATATTTATATATATATATATATATATATATATATATATATATATATATATATATATATATTAATGTTTCTACTATTCAAAAACATCCACAAAAAAAAGGAAGAAAAAAGTTGGATCTATCATAGCATGACCATCACTATTAAAGATGCATATTTTTAATATATGTCGTTTATTTTGAGTCTTAAATTAGTCTTTGTTAGTGTTATCATTGATCTGATACATCACTGCTGCAATAACTATTGTTTTATGTATTGTATAATGTTCATATTAAGATTTTGATACATAACTCTAATGTTGTTGAATCTTTGATTAGTGTATATCACGTTCAATATAAATATATTTGATGTATAAACTTTGTGTATTTATTACACACACCAAAAAGAGGCTATTTTGAAACGTTCAATATAAATATATTTGATGTATAAACTTCATATAGTATTTTTAGTTATGATACGTAAATTCAAATTTATACTAAATAATACATAACTATTACCAAACATTAATATATCTATCTCAAACAATTACTATAATGTATATTTTTTTTAATTTTAAAATGTAGTATTTCTCAAACAAAATAAGAGACATAAACAATAATGTATCATACACTATTTTTTAGTTATGATATGTAAATTCGAATTTATACTAAATGTGTCTGATACATAACAATTACAAAACAATAATGTATAAATCTCAAACTTAAAATCTTATGGGCAAAACTTACTTATTTAATGTATCTTGTAGAAATACAACATTTATTAATTTGAATCAAAAGGATCTACATGATCTCAAACAAAATAAGATATATAAATAATAATGTATTATGCACTAATTGTTTTTTGTTATGATACGTAAATTTGAATTTATAATAAATGTATCACATACATAACAATTGCCAAATAAATATGTATCGGTCACAAACCTAAAATCTTATGGGCAACACTTCCTTATTTAGTGTACCTAGTAGAAATACAACACTAATCAATTTAAATTGAAAGTATCTTCACGATGTATCTTCTCAAAAATTTTGATAATTTTTAATCAAAATTGAAAGAATCTTCAATGAACTAGGAGAATTATTATGAAATTCAAAATTTTCAACAATTTTGAATTAAAATGGAAAAGATCTTCAATGATATTGAGAAGAATTTTGAATCTCAAAATTTTTGACAGATTTGAATAAAAATCGAAAAGATATTCGATGAACTTGAAGATTCACAAAAAAAATTGTTTGTCCAACAACAATTCCATACATTCCTTCATAACTCACTTCGCTTTTCAAAATTTCGACAAAGTTTTTTAGAAAACAGAGAGAACGATGGACAACAAGAAGAAATATTTTTTTATATTTTTTTGAATTGTTACACTATAGGATTTTGAATCATGACAAAATTTTTAATAAAATAACATAATTTATGAAATCTTAATTTAATTTTCAGATTTTCCCCTTTATTAGTGAAACAAATGGGTACTATCAGATTTTAAATTGATTTTACAAATTTTTTCCTTAATAAGTGCAACAGACTGATACATAATGTATCAACAATAATGTATATGGTTTCTTAATTATGTATCTAAAATGCCTAAAGAATATGAGATTTATGTAATTACAAAAAATAATAGGAATAGAAGGTAATTAAGGTTTTACACTATGGAATTTATGTAAGTTACACAATTATTTAAACTGAAAAATATAACTCACTTAATTGTATACTTGTTAACTCCAAACCATTGTAAATAATAGATATATTTATTATTCCCTGTTGCTAAATATTTATTTACATATAATAGATATTGAACTCCCTTTTGCTAAATATTTTTTCAGATTTTTAACCCACTTATTAAAATGTTGGATCCGACACTACTTCCTGGAGTCTATATGAAGAAAACAAATCAACAGTTATCATAAATTTTAAACAATTTATTTATTTTAAAGTATGAAAAATTTTAAAAAAAATCATTAATACAGAGAGTTAGAATAATATGATAATATGAAATCTACTAAAAAATTTCCAAAAAATAATCAGATGATACAACATTTAATAGAATTTGCCCAAAAAACATTGAAATGCATGAATAATATTTTTACATTTGTAGTGTGAAACTGAAAACTTTTCGCAAATTTTTATGCAGTGATTTTCCAGACACGTGTCAAGTTCCATTCTGTTTCTCAGTTGATAATTATAACTGACAAGTGTCATTTTCAGTCAGTTACTTCTTATTTAGACCCTAGCTAAATTGTGTTTTTTAGATCAATTTCTCAAGTACCTTCTTAACCACGTGACAAGGAGCTATTTCTTCATTTTCACTTACACCCACGAAAAAGAAATACCGCTTCACGTTTTTTCCACTCTCACGCCTCAATTTTTTCCTTTTATAATCTCGCAATTGACTGAAGGTTTCTCCCAGCATTCATCAATAAAAGTGAATTTCATACTTCCATAGAGGTTTTTATCCTATTAAGTTTATTTAGTTTGTAATTCAATAAGTTTCTAATATTTTTAATTTTTGCTAACATGGAGAGTAATTCAATAACTTTCTTATTTTTTTAGTTTTTGCTCACATGGAGAGAGCTAATTATCAAGCCAAAGGAAAAAGGATTGTAGAGGATGTAAGTGTAGAGCTAACATTAGGGCTGAGTGACTTTAGGGATTCTTCGAAAAAATCGAAGATACCAAACATTCTTCGTCAATAGTTAATGATGAGCATTCTTATAAAAACAGTAATACATATGTGAATTATTTTTAATTTTCAGTCATCAGACGTGCTTTGTTGCCTATGGAGGCTGAGGCTGAGTGGAGGCAACAGAAAAATCCGTTTTCAATTAGGAAGTCATTGCCGCCGATGGATACTGAAATGGAGTAAAGACAACAAAATTATCCATTTTCTGTGTTAACAAGAGGTCTTCGTTGCCGATGGAGTCTGAAGTAGAGTACTTGAGGCAAAGAAATGATCCATTTTCTGTTACTAGGATGTCTTCGTTTCCGATGGATACTGAAATCGAGTGGAGGCAAAGGTTGAAGGCTGAAATGGATTGGAGGCGAAGAATGGAGACGGAAATCGAGTGGAGGTGTAGAATGAATACTGAAATGGAGTGGAGGAAATGTAATAATTCATTTCCAATTATGAAGACAGCTATGTTGCTGCTAGTGGGGACTGAGATGGAGTGGAGGCAAATCAATGATCCTTTTTGTGTTATGAGGACATCTCCCATGCCTCCGATGGAGACTTAAATTTGAATGGAGGCAAATCAGTGATCCATTTTCTGTTAACAGGATGGCATCTTTGCCAACAATAAAGACTGAGGAGGAGTGGATGCAATGGAGGAAAAGTGAAGGTAGTTTGTCTTTGTCATGGTAATTTTCTGACCCTCACTGAATTTGTTATGGGGCTGTAGCTATGGATTGAATGTTGATTATTAATTGCGTTTAGAATTAATTATTGGTTTTCATTATAAGTTACTTCTATATTCTTATTTTAGTATTTCATGTCTGATCATTATGAGACAAATCTATTGTCTAATCTTAAAATCGAGAGAGGAGAGCTTAGATAGACCAGAGAATATAGAGAGATCGAACGACCCATTAGATTGAGGTGTTTTGTGTTTAGGAGTGACGCTCGAACGAACAACTTGCTTGGTTATGAAATAGGATGAAATATAAATGCTTGCCAATTTAGTTTACTTATCTCTGCTCAACGATGTAGTCAGGTATCTAATTGGAGTAGGCGACGAGAAGTCTGTAGCCCAACTCATATAATTAACCCTATAAACGAGTAACTTGACAGTTAAAATTAGTTCTAAGCCAGAAATATTATACATAAAATCCAATATATGTTGCAGCCCTGGGATTTTCCTACTATCGTATGTAATTTATTATTTTATTTCTGCATTCTTTTTCTTTGGCACTCTTAAATAAATAATTAGACTAGTATAATTTAGTAAAAATAGTTAATTAACAAGTCCTTTGGAATCGATAAACTGGTTCTTTTATGAGCCACTATATTACTTACACGACCATGTACACTTGTGCAATTGGAAGCAACAATTGCTTGTAACTAAACCTCAAATAAACATTGCATAGAATGGGGTGGTTGTTTTGGTAACAAGATGCTTAACCGGAAGGGATAAGTTAAAAAGGAAAATCGCGAAGACATTTTTCCTTGCTCCACAGGGCAAGGGTTATTGTTGTTTTGAATGATGTTTTTAGGTATGTCAAAGAAAATGAGATTGATACAATCTCAGAAGTGGTTAATGAAACTAATGATACGCAGTCAGAGGCTTTGACCCGCGATCCAGGTTGGATCTCTTTTCTAATTCAATAAATATACTTGTTCTTGTATCCTCTTAAAATATTTTACTATTTCAATTTTGAATACAGAACCTACTCATGTGTTTAATCCTCCAAATCTCGACCAAGCTGGCTCACCTGCAGAAGAAGTTCAACTTGTTGAGGAAAAAGACAGTGACTCTTTGGAAGATGGGAGACAAGTTGCTGATGAAAGAGAGATTGTTGTGGAGACTACATTTCAACGAGAACTAGCACCCTACAAATATAGAATCAGCTAATTCTGTTGCCCAAGAAGATGCTCCAAAGAAGTCATATCCATCAGTTCACAAACAAAGAAAGGGCCAACCAAAATCTATGCACCCACCAATACTTGCAGAATGGCTCCTCCGAAGGCTGTAAAGCAGACGGTTGTTGAAGTAGCACAAACTGCAGCTCTTGAAGTATCAAATCCTACTACCCCTAGTGGAACCGATGTACATGAAGATAATTATGCTTAAGATGAAGGTATAATATCTTGAATCCTGTCTGAAATAAACTCATTACTTCCATCTTGTGATGGACACATATATATGTCAAAAAGATGGAATAAGGATGTTCATATTTCTAATATTTTTAGCAAATAAAGGAGAAGAATAAGTAGATGTCTTTTGAGTTTGATCTAGATGTTGTATTATTTGATCTGCTTGCGATTGTCATGTTCATTCTGCTTCTGAATTTCTCATTATTGACAGTCCGTGCAAGAGCACATTTTCATCTAATTTACTTAAATTTTAAATTTTAATTAAAATCAAAGTAAATCAAATGACTATGTACTCTTACTGGGACCGTAAATAATAAGAAAGTCTAAAGCAGAATAAGCATAACAATGCTAGTAGATCAAATAACCCAATTGTTAGGATCGGAAATAAGTAGGTGTAAACGCGGAAGCTAGCAAAGCAAACTTCAAAAGACCACGAGTAAGAAGACAATGAGAAACATACCAAAAGACACAGAGATTTAACGTGGTTCGGTCAATCGACCTACGTCCACAAAGGAGATGAGCAATCCACTATAAATATGAGAGTACAAATACAGAGAGAAACAACCTCAATCAATTCACTCGGAATACATGGGAGGTTCACACAAGTAATAACGTATCAAGCTTGTGACCCACAAATTCTCCCTCTAACCAAAACTCTCAAAGCCCTTAAGACTACATTGTGAATGCTGATTAAGTTAGAAGGAACATGCCTCTATTTATAGAGTCTTAAACCTTATCCTACCAAAAAAGGATTAGTCAATTCAAAACCTTTTCCTAAGAGGAAAACCTATTTATGGTAAGAAATCGGGGTAAATAAAACCCAACAAATCTCCCCCTTGGCCTGAATTTCTGACAAAATAAATTTGTCCACCTTCTTCACTTAATCTTCAACAACTTGCTTCTTCTCTCCATAATCTCCTTTGCAAAATTTATGTCTCAACTCAAAGAATCTCTCTGAAATAATTTCTCCAACAAAATCTTCATTACTGTCAAAAAGGTTACTGCTAGAACTACACCGCCAAGATGAACACATCTTTCTAACCTGGTTCAATCATCGATTATCGAACCACTGAACCTAACTCCGTCATTGAATCTGGCTCTGATACCACTTGTTAGGACAAAAAATAAGCAGGTGTAAACGCGGAAGCTAGCAAAGCAAACCTCGAAAGACCACGAGTACGAAGACAACGAGAAATATACCAAAAGACACAGAGATTTAACGTGGTTCGATCAATCGACCTACATCCACAAAGGAGATGAGCAATCCACTATAAATATCAGAGTACAAAATACAAAGGGAAACAACCTCACCAATTCACTCAGAATACATGAGAGGTTCACACAAGTGATAACGTATCAAGCTTGTGATCCACAAATTCTCCCTCTAACCGAAACTCTGAAAGCCCTTAAGACTACATTGTGAATGTTGATTAAGTTAGAAGGAACATGCCTCTATTTATAGAGTCCTAAACCTTTTCCTACTAAAAAAAGATTAGTCAATTCAAAACCTTTTCCTAAGAGGAAAACCTATTTATGGTAAGAAATCAGGACAAATAAAACCCAACACCAACATCTAGATCGAAGCACATTTACTTGTTATGATACTTCATTTGCTCAAAATTAAATATAACATGCCTGTTTCATTTATTTTGTCACATATAGATGTGTCCATCACATAATGGAAGTAATGGGTCTATTTCAGGCAAGTTTCAAAGAAATTATATATTCATGTTCCATATCATTAGTTTCAGGTTCATTAATTCCACCAGGGGCTGTAGTATTTGATGCTTCAAGAGTTGTAGTTTGTGCTACTGTAGCAACCGACTGTTTTACAGCCTTTGGAGGAGACATTCTGGAAGTATTTGTGGGTACCTAGAATTTGGATGGCCCTTTATTTTTTGTGAAGTGACGATTGATGCATATCACTTCTTTGGAGAATCCTCTTGGGCAACAGAAGTAGCGAATTCTGTATTTGCTGGGTTCTTATCCTCATTGTAACGAGATTCAATTTCCACAACAATCTATCTTTCATCACCGACATGTCTTCCATCTTCCAAAGAGTCGTTGACCGTTTCCTCAACATGTTGAACTTCTTCTACATGTGAGCCAACTTGGCCGAGATTTCGAGGATCAACGACATGAGTAAGTTTTGGATTCAATATGAAGATAGTAAAAATTATTAAGACAAAACAAGAACAACTACACTTTTTGATTTAGAAGAGAGATCCTACATGGATTAGGAGTTGAAACCTCTAAGTAGACATCCTCAGTTCCATTAGTAATTGTTGAGACGGTATCAGTCTTGTTTTCTTCTACATACCTAAAAACATCATTTAAAACAAAATAACCCTTGTCTTGTAGAGCAAGGAAAAATGTGGAGGTGGATTTCCTTTTTAACTTATCTATCCCCTGTTAAACATCCCTTCACCAAAACAACCAACCCATCCTTAAAGGAATCATATGCATCTACAGTCTTTATTACGACCTTGTAGTTCCTGTAGTCCAATGGACATATCAAAGTATTGATATTCTGCTCAAACATCAAGAAAAACAATAAGGTTATAAATATGCATATGTTACTTATATCTTATACTGTTAAGAGCTAATTACATAATTTTCCTATATTTTTAAAAAATTACAAAATCTCTTAAAATTTATGGGTTTTGGATACATTACTTAACATTACTCGTCTTTCATATACATAGGTGAGGGATGTATCTGTGAGGGTAGGGATGTATCAAAGAGGGGATATAACATCCTAATACATCACTTGACTTATAGATACATTAGCAGATATCCGGATACATAGGTGAGAATGTATCAGGGGGAAGTGTATTTGAGAGGGGATATAATGTATCATCGAGAGGAAAGTGATGTACTCGAGAAGAGATTTTTGAAATATTTTTAAATGGTAAAGAATTTTAGAGATTATGGTAATATAAGATGTGTATTTAGATTATTTTTCCTTTTCAAGTATTGCAAGATAGTATTCAATTGAATTCACCTTACTATGCAATTCTTGCTAATGCTTCTTCAATTAATGTATCTCTAAACAAGATTTAAAAGAAGGTGCAACCGTTCTAACTTTGGGTATAACAACAAATCTTCTCGGTCATATCATAGAGTGGATAACATGAGTTGAAGTCAAAACTTCTAAACCTATTTTTTAACTGATAAATCTGTTGTTTTTGTCTCGAAATCTTACTGGATAATGAGTCACGTTCCATCCTTCTTTACTTAAATACTAAACCCGATTCACAACAGAGTTTGAAATCATGACGTGTGTGCACCTCATGTCCATGTTGTACTACCTTTGCTATTATATTTAAGGCATTGAAGGATAGTTCTCAAACGAACATTCCAATACTACCTACCACAAACATGTTCTTTGAAACCACAACCTAAAAGTTGTTACATCAAGTTTTAATACTCACTTTCAGGTTCAAATCGGAAGTAATTTTTGGTGTTAGTTATAAGAACTATTCCTCTACAACACTCAATTGAGTGCCCATTACCAACAAGTACACCTTTTTCCTACGTATGATATAGCCTATTCGAACATAATTTGTATTATCTTCTTTTATTTTGATAGGTAAATAAGATTACACTTACATAACAATTAGTGAAGTTTACAACTTCTATCAATCAATAATTCTTTTGTAAGTCAAGTATCTTATCACATTATATCCGCTCAATCTTAGTCGTTATTGTGATTTTGCACTAATAGTTCATGCACTTTTCGTTGTTCAATCTCACAACAGTTCTTTTATCATATTACGTCTTAAACACATGTATCTAGTTTTACCATAGAAAAATTTAGTTTTATTCCATTTAGAATACACACTAAGAGTTATTTTAACCATTTAGTCTGATCACTTATCAACTCCAGTACATCAACTAACTCTAATTTATTTGTCTTTTATGTTTTGGCACCGTCATCAATAATAACTCATCATTACTAGCGAATTTTGAGATTCATATTGCATCATTTTACCCTTCTAGAGTTCTAGTACAACAAAATATTAAATTTATTTTATACTATACTTGTGGCACCTCTCATGTATCAACAATTATTTCTTTCAAAAATAATGCATCAAAATGCAATATGTCACGACCCAAATCGAGCCGCGACTGGCACCCACACTTACCCTCCTATGTGAGCGAACCAATCAATACAAAACCCAACATTTTGAATATAATAACATAATATAATGCGGAAGACTTAAACTCATTAATGAAGATCAATTAAATAACTTCTAAAACTCAAACATTTATTATTATCCCCAAAATCTGGAAGTCATCATCACAAGAACATCTATCCTTAAAATACTAATCTAAGAGTATCTAAGAAGCTAAAAATACATAAAAAGCTAGTCCATGCCAGAACTCCAAGGCATCAATACATGAAGAGGAAGATCCAGTCCAAGCTAGAAGCATTAGCTCACCCTGAAATCCGGAATAATGAAGACTGGCTAGAGTTGCGGTTGAGTTGAAGACGACGGTATGTTTGCTGCACTCCACATATAACAAAGAGAGAAACATACAAGTAGGGGTCAGTACAAAACACGGGTACTGAGTAGATATCATCGGCCAACTCAAAATAGAAAACAATATATATCAGATCATATCATAAATCAACTACAATACTCAATCTGTAGCAACAACATGTACAAGAATCTTTGATAAATAACGTCAAGTACACTCATGAGGACTCTGGCCTCCATATCATGCTCATTTGGGAATTAGGTTCATTAGATTGAGTATATTAACATCTTTCAAGATTCATCACCTTTATTCTTGTGTCGGTACGTGACACTCCGCTCCCCTACTACTATGTGTCAGAACGTGACACTTCGATCCCCTAGTTCTACGTGTCGGTTCGTGACACCCGATCCCTTAATTCTACGTGTCGGTTCATGACACCCGATCCCCTAATTCTACGTGTCGGTTCGTGACACCCGATCCCCTAATTCTATGTGTCGGTTCGTGACACCCGATCCCCTAATTCTACGTGTCGATTCGTGACACCCGATTAACTAATCTCATTCTATTAATTCATCAAGCCTTCGTTTATACCAAGGCATCATCATTAACAAGGGGTTTTCAAGATTTGGGATTCAATAGCTTCATCATGCTTATTCCATCACAATTATATAATCACATTCATGCAAGCATACAATTAAGCATATAGAAGACTTTACAATACAACCCAACACATATCATTCGCTATTAAGAGTTAACTACGAATAGTATAAAAACCATAACCTACCTCCACCGAAGAATTGTGATCAAGCAAGCTAATCCTCAAAATCTTTGCTTTCTTCTTCGTTTCTCCTCTCTCTCTCGATCGTTTCTCCCTCTCTTTCTATTCTTTTCTTTTTCTTATTCAAACTCTTTTTCTTTTACCCTAATTAGCATATAATTAAGTATAAAAGATGGTGAATTAACACATTAATGAATTCAAGGTTATCTCTTTTAACCCTCAAGTAGTTAAATAATTAACATTAACCCACTAAATTTATAATTATAGCAGGAATAGTCCAAAACGTTCCTTAAAACATTTAAAGAAATCCGACCCCGCCTGGGATTACGCAGCCCGTGACGGGCCGTCATGCCTGCGACGGTCCGTCCTGCTGCTCTGTCACAGAGTTTAGAGACTCCATTTCATTAAAGGGTCTGTGACGGTCGTCATGCCCACGACGGTCCGTCCTGCCATTCCGTTACGAAGTTCAGAGAGTCAATTTCAATACCCAATTTTCAGAATTCTAAGTATTTTGGAACGAGACACCCTCGACGGTCCGTCGTGCCCATGATGGTCCGTCGTGGGTTCCGTCGTCTCAGCCAGTTTTTCTAGAAATAAAATTTGCTGCTCAAAACGACTAACCGACAGGTCGTTATAAATAGATACCAATTTACCCATCGTTCGTCTCTGAACGATCGTAAGAAGAAAAACAAGGGTGAAAAGGAGTACCTGAATCTGTAAACAGGTGTGGGTATCTTTCTTGCATGTCCGCCTCTTTCTCCGAAGTGGCTTCTTCAACGGGTCGATTCTTCCATTGAACTTTGATGGATGCAATCTCCCTTGACCTCAACTTGCGAACTTCTCTATCTAAAATAGCCACAGGCTCCTCCTCATAAGAAAAATTTTCATCAAGCAGCACTGAATCCCAACGAATGATGTAGTTTCCATCCCCATGGTATCTTTTTAACATAGACACATGAAATGCCGGATGTACTCCGGACAGCCCTGAAGGCAAGGCTAATTCATAAGCCACCTCCCCTACTCACTTCAGAACTTCGAAGGGACCAATATACCTTGGGCTTAGCTTACCTCTTTTACCAAACCGCATCACCCCTTTCATGGGCGAAACCTTCAGCAAGACTTGCTCACCCTCCATAAACTCCAAGTCTCTAACCTTTCGATCTGCATATTCCTTTTGCCTACTTTGTGCCGCTAAAAGCTTTTCTTGAATAGATTTCACTTTCTCCAAATGGATCCCTCAAAAGGTCAGTACCCCAAGGTCTAACCTCAAATGCCTCAAACCAACCAATGGGAGACCTACATCTCCTCCCATACAATGCTTCGAATGGAGCCATATCAATACTTGAGTGATAGCTATTATTGTATGAAAATTAAGGGTAAGAAGTTATCCCAATGGCCACCAAATTCTATCACACATGCGCGAAGCATATCCTCCAACACTTGAATTGTTCGCGCAGACTGGCCATCGGTCTGAGGGTGAAATGCAGTACTAAGGTCCAACCTAGTACCCAATTCCGCATGCAATGTTTTCCAAAACTTAGAAGTAAACTGCGTACCTCTATCTGATATAATGAAGAGTGGAACCCCATGCAGTCGCACCACTTTCGAGATGTAAAGTTTGGCTAACATCTCTGCATTGTAAGTCACCTTGACCGGAATGAAGTGAGAAGACTTAGTTAACCTATCAACAATTACCCAAATGGAGTCATACTTACCCATTGTCTTGGGAAGACCAACCACGAAGTCCATTGCAATCCTTTCCCACTTCCATTTAGGAATAGGCATTCTCTGAAGTGTTCCTCCGGGCCTCTGGTGTTCATATTTTACTTGCTGACAATTTGGACATTTGGCAACAAACTCCACAATGTCACGCTTCATCCTACTCCACCAAAAGTGTTGCTTTAGGTCACGGTACATCTTGGTTGCACCAGGATGTATAGAATATCCGAAACTATGAGCCTCTATAAGAATAGTGTGGATCAAATCATCAACACGGGGCACACATACTCTTCCCTTAATTCTCAAAACACCTTCCTCATTCATTATTGCTTCTTTAGCCTCTCCTCGCAACACCATATCCCAAATTCGGCTTAGTTTCTCATCATCAAACTGTTTTCCCTTGATCTTGTCAAGAAAAGAAGATCTCGCCTCCGCACAAGCCAACAATCCTCCTTTCTCATTTATTCTAACCTCATAAAGTCGTTAGCTAGAGTCTGCACCTCTCTAGCCAATGGACGTCTAGAAACTTGCAAGTGAGCTAGACTTCCCATGCTCCCTGCCTTTCTACTTAAGGCGTCTGCCACAACATTAGCCTTTCTCGGATGATACAAGATAGTGATATCGTAGTCCTTCAGTAGTTCCATCCATCTCCTCTGTCTCAAATTCAAATCTTCTTGAGTAACAACATACTGTAGGCTACGATGATCCGTGTATACTTCACACTTAACTCCATATAGATAGTGTCTCCATTGCTTTAAGGAAAACACTACCGCAGCCAATTCCAAATCATGGGTCGGATAATTACGTTCATGCGCCTTTAATTGCCTTGAAGCATCAGCAATTACATTCTTCTCTTGCATTAGCACTGCACCCAAACTCGAATAGGATGCATCACAATAGACAATGAAATTCTTACCTTCCACTGGCAAGGTAAGGATTGGTGCGGTAGTCAACAAAGTCTTGAGCTTCTGAAAGCTTTCTTCACACTCATCCGACCATACAAATGGAACATTCTGTTTAGTCAAGTTCGTCAATTGGGAAGCAATGGAAGAGAATCCCTTGACAAATCGACGGTAATAGCTAGCTAAACCAACAAAGCTCCTTATTTATGACACATTAGTAGGTCTACCCAATTCTTCACTGTCTCAATCTTAGAAGGATCCACCATCACTCCATCCTTAGAAATTATGTGCCCTAAGAAGGACACTGAATCTAGACAAAACTAACACTTAGAGAATTTGGCATAAAGTTTTCTCTCCCTCAACATTTCCAACACAATTCTCAAGTGCTCCTCGTGTTTTTTCTTGATCTTTGAGTATACCAGTATATCATCAATAAATATGATCACAAAGAGATCCAGATATGGCTTAAAAATCCCATTCAGCAAGCTAATGAAAGCAGCAGGGGCATTCGTAAGCCCAAAAGACATTACTAAGAACTCATAATGCCCATACCTGGTCCGAAAAGCAGTCTTGGGCACATCTGCTTCCCGTCTTTTCAATTGATGATAACCATATCTCAAGTCGATTTTTGAGAAGGTACAAGCACCTTGTAACTGATCGAACAAATCATCAATGCGATGAAGAGGATACTTGTTCTTAACCGTTACCTTATTTAGTTGTCTGTAATCTATGCACATCCTAAAACTTCCATCCTTCTTCTTCACAAACAAAACCGGAGCACCCCAAGGGGATGCACTTGATCTAATGAAGCCTTTGCTCAGCAACTCTTGCAGTTGGGCCTTTAACTCTCTTAACTCAGCGGGAGCCATTCTATAAGGGGGTATAGAAATGGGGTGAGTACCCGGTTCAAGATCGATGCAGAAGTCAATATCTCTATCCAGTGGCATACCAGGAAGGTCTGCAGGAAACACATCTAAAAACTCACGGACTACCGAAACCGACTCAATTGAAGGTACTTGGGTAGTGTCATCCCTGAGGTGTGCCAAGAAAGCTAAACACCCTTTACTAACCATTCTCTGAGCACGAAGAAAGGAGATGATACGAACCGGATTGGAAGTGTAGTCACCCTCCCACACTAACGGATCTGTCCCAGGCTTGGCTAACGTCACCGTTTTAGCATTACAATCGAAGATCGCAAAATTCAGAGAAAGCCAATTCATACCCAGAATTACATCAAAATCAACCATTTCTAAGATAACCATGTCTACATAAGTATTGCTCCCCACAAAAGTCACCAAACAAGTCATATACACTTTTTCAACTATCACAGACTCACCCACCGGGGTAGAAACACGAATAGGTATGTCAAGCAATTCACAATGTAAATTAAGACCATTAGCAAATGCGGAAGATACATATGAAAATGTATAGCCAGGGTCAAATAATACAGAAGCCATACAATCACAAACAAAAAGATTACCTGTGATAACATCATCTGATGTCTCCGCTTCCGACCGCCCAGGGAAAGCGTAACAATGGGCCCTATCACCAGTCTGTCCGTTGCCTCTAACAGGTTGCGCTGCAGTATTTCCCATTTGTCCGTCACCCCGGCCGTTTTGATGACCACCATTACCTCGGCCACCACGTCCTCCAGAATAACGGCCTCTACCATGACCACCTCTACCTCTAGCTATTGGGGTTCTATAACTCTGTTTTGGACAATTCTTCCTAATGTGTCCAGTCTCCCCACATCCATAACACTCTCTGGAGTCAAGCATGGGTCTCTCAGAGAAGTGTTGACCGGTCTGAGGTTGACCCCCAACTACAGTCTGTAGTGAAGACTAAATTGGTCGGACTGAGTAACCTCCTGAACCCTGTCCTCTAGAGTAAGAACCATTAAACTCACCTCCCTTTCAAAACCTTTTCGATGTCGATGCCATGGTGAAGTCATCTGGCTTCACTCCTTCCACCTCTATTACGAAGTCTACCACTTCTTGAAAGGATTTTGCCGTAGCCGCTACCTGTAAGGCTGAAATCCGCAATTCTGACCTCAACCCCTTCACAAAACGGCAAATCCGCTCTTGTGGACTGAAACAAAGTTGGGTGGCATACCTGGATAATGCACGAAACTTAGCCTCATATGCAGTAACCGACATCTTACCTTGCTCTAGGCTCAAAAACTCATCTCTTTTCCTATCCCTCAAAGTCCGGGGGATATACTTCTCCATAAACAAGCTAGAGAATGATGCCCAAGTCATAGGTGGTGCCTCTGTTGGTTGACACTCAACATGTGACCGCCACCACATTTTGGCATTCATTTGAAACTAATAAGTCACAAACTCAATACCAAACCGTTCTACTATGCCCATCTTGTGTAGTAGCTCATGACAGTCAACCAAAAAATTATAGGCATCCTCAGATTCAGTACCCTTGAAAACTGGAGGTTTCAATTTCAAGAACTTACTGAAAAGTTCATGCTGATCATTTGTCATTACAGTCCCTGTAATCAGACGAGGAAATGTGCCTATTTCCAATGAGGCATCTATGCGGGGAGCCACAGTAGCCGCATGTTGAACCTCCGGAACCTAAGGTGCTGGTGTAGAAAACACTGGAGACGATTGGCCTTGATCAGATAGCCCGCTAAGATAAGCAAGAACCTGATTGATCATCTCTGGGGTAGGTTGGGGTGGTAGTTCCTCATTCTGTACTTGTTCATTTTCCCCATCCTCCCCTTCTCTTACTACTTCCTCAGTCGGTAGAGGAGTGACCGCCCTAGTACCAGATGGGCCAGGCTTTCGTCCTCTTCCTCTAGAGGACGTCCTCCCGCGACCTCTACGGCGGCCTCTTGCCACTGCTCCTCTTTGAGCTAAAGTCTCGGTGGCTGGCTCAGATGCATCTTGTCTTGCCGATGTTGATGTTGGCGCGGTTGTTGCTCTAGTTCTAACCATCTGCGAAATAGAGTGAAGATGGTCAGATACCAATTTGTATCACCTAGATACCAATTGGACCCAAGTAATAGCACGAAAGAAAGAAGGAAAGAATGGAATTTTCCTAAAGTCTTATATCCTCTCAAAGAAAAGTAAAGGCGTCCCCCTACCGTTCCTTAAGACTCTACTAGGCTCGTTCTTGTGTGATGAGACCAATGAACCTAATGCTCTGATACCAAGTTTGTCACGACCCAAATCGAGCCGCGACTGGCACCAACACTTACCCTCCTATGTGAGCGAACCAATCAATACAAAACCCAACATTTCGAATATAATAACACAATATAATGCGGAAGACTTAAACTCATTAATGAAGATAATTTAAATAACTTCTAAAACTCAAACATTTATTATTATCCCCAAAATCTGGAAGTCATCATCACAAGAACATCTATCCTCAAATTACTAATCTAAAAGTATCTAAGAAGCTAAAAATACATAAAAAGCTAGTCCATGCCGGAACTTCAAGGCATCAAGACATGAAGAGGAAGATCCAGTCCAAGCTAGAAGCATTAGCTCACCCTGAAATTCGGAATAATGAAGACTGGCTAGAGTTGCGGTTGAGTTGAAGACGACGGTATGTTTGTTGCACTCCACATATAACAAAGAGAGAAACATACAAGTAGGGGTCAGTACAAAACACGGGTACTGAGTAGATATCATCGGCCAACTCAAAATAGAAAACAATATATATCAGATCATATCATAAATCAACTACAATACTCAATCTGTAGCAACAACATGTACAAGAATCTTTGATAAATAACGTCAAGTACACTCATAAGGACTCAAGCCTCCATATCATTCTCATTTGGGAATTAGGTTCATTAGATTGAGTATATTAACATCTTTCAAGATTCATCACCTTTATTCTTGTGTCGGTACGTGACACTCCGCTCCCTACTACTATGTGTCAGAACGTGACACTCTGATCCCCTAGTTCTACGTGTCGGTTCGTGACACCCGATCCCCTAATTCTACGTGTCGGTTCGTGACACCCGATCCCCTAATTCTACGTGTCGGTTCATGACACCCGATCCCCTTATTCTATGTGTCGGTTCGTGACACCCGATCCCCTAATTCTACGTGTCAGTTCGTGACACCCGATCCACTAATCTCATTCTATTAATTCATCAAGCCTTCTTTCATACCAAGGCATCATCATTAACAAGGGGTTTTCAAGATTTGGGATTCAATAGCTTCATCATGCTTATTTCATCACAATTATATAATCACATTCATGCAAGCATACAAATAAGCATATAGAAGACTTTACAATACAACCCAACACATATCATTCGTTATTAAGAGTTAACTACGAATAGTATAAAAACCATAACCTACCTCCACCGAAGAATTGTGATCAAGCAAGCTAATCCTCAAAATCTTTGCTTTCTTCTTCGTTTCTCCTCTCTCTCGATCGTTTCTCCCTATCTTTCTGTTCTTTTCTTTTTCTTATTCA
The DNA here is from genome assembly GCF_036512215.1 of Solanum lycopersicum. Taxonomy (NCBI): domain Eukaryota; kingdom Viridiplantae; phylum Streptophyta; class Magnoliopsida; order Solanales; family Solanaceae; genus Solanum; species Solanum lycopersicum. The sequence continues at coordinate 45,433,357 of NC_090801.1, read as the reverse complement.
AACCCTCTTTCTTTTACCCTAATTAGCATATAATTAAGTATAAAATATGGTGAATTAACCCATTAATTAATTCAAGGTTATCTCTTTTAACCCTCAAGTAGTTAAATTATTAACATTAACCCACTAAATTTATAATTATAGTAGGAATAGTCCAAAACGTCCCTTAAAACATTTAAAGAAATCCGACCCCACCTGGGATTATGCAGATTGTGACGGGCCGTCGTGCCTGTGACGGTCCGTCCTGCTGCTCCGTCACAGAGTTCGGAGACTTCATTTCATTAAAGAGTCTGTGACGGTCCGTCGTGCCTACGACGGTCCGTCCTGCTATTCCGTTACGAAGTTCAGAGAGTCGATTTCAGTACCCTATTTTCAGAATTCTAAGTATTTTGGAACGAGATACCTTCGACAGTCTGTCGTGCCCATGACGGTCCGTCGTGGGTTCCGTCGTCTCAGCCAGTTTTTCCAGAAATAAAATCTGCTCCTTAAAACGACTAACCAACAGGTCGTTACACAATATCTCAACAAGAACATGAGAAATATAATAAATTTTAAAAATCATTAATATATTTTTCCACTCTAACTTTACATTCAATCACATCACAATTGAGTATCACAATTATGTATATGCAGCATTTAATAACATACAATTAAGAAAACTTAGATTCTAATTTTTTTTCTTACGATTATGTAACACAACCTTAACAAAACACATCTACACTTTCAAATATTTCATAATAGAGATATTAAAATTTTCAATTTGGTATGTAAATACAAATTTATAAGTTAAAATGTCAAAAACGTCATCTCTTTAATTTGTTTTTCTTTATATATGTAGAGAAGATATACACAAATGTGACACAAAAATAATTTTCACATCTAGTATTATTTTTGTAAGTTTCAAGAATATCAAAAAATATTATTGGATGCTCAAAAAACACAAACATGTAATTTCTTAGAATATTCAATTTCAACACAAATTTATGCATCAAAAGCAACCCATATATGATAGCTTAGCCACTCAATACAATTGTTATAAGTTAATGATCTATAAATCATTCTATCAAACAATAAGCATTTAACAAAGCATTCTGTCACCAGAGACTAGTATCATCTCTTGGCTACTTTAAATATTGTAAAATATGTCCTTTCTTAATTATCTCTAGTTGACTATTTGTAATTTTGTTCCTCTATTGTAAGGTTGAAAATATTAATGTGTTTATTAGGGTTTGGGGTTCAACCTTTTAAAGTATTTCTATGTCATTGCTTGACTAAAAAAATTTCATTTCTTGCTAAGTATAAGTTGTTTTCTTTATGTTTTAGGATTCGCTATCAACTGATAGCTTTAGGGCTTTCTAAGTTTATTTTTTGAGTTATAATTTTTATTTATTGCTATATCTAATAATTATGTGTTAACATATATGTTATCCCTCTTTATTTATGTGTATTTTTGTTCTTCTCCTAAGATTGCAGTATTTATGTGTTGATTAGAATTTGGGGGTTAGATTTTTAAAGGGTTTCTAAGTTATTTTTTACATAGAATTTTCATTTGTTGATAAATCATTTTAACCATTTTGTTAAATTTTATCTAACTCAAATAAAATGTGTCACCTTTAAATCATACTTTCATAAGGATCATTGACTCGAATAGTAAATCATAAATACCACCTTAGATAATATCAATATTTCCATATGCGAACATTCTATTCTAAGAACATAAGTAGTTCTAGAATCCTTGATATATATAAATCATTGTTTTCTTCAACTTGGGTGTAATGCGCAAATATACTCGATACACTCCAAATCTAACATTCCATCTTTTACATATTAGTCACAACCCCACAAGATTAACTTTAAAAATTACCACACAAATATATCATCTGCTGGTTAGTCAAGTTTTTCCTTAGCAGAATTATCATTTCTCCAAATTGGAGAAATCTATTCGCTCAATTTTCCACACACAAATATATTAAAAACATTAAATATATAGTATTGTCACATACCTTCTTCATGAACACAGGAAGTCCAATTATTCTCCCAGTTGAAAACTTACATGGAGTATTGTCATTTGGCTTTCTTGTACATATCAGATTACCCCATTGATTTTACAACCAAAAGGCCATAGTTAGTATCAACCTTATTGATTTTACTGATTTAGTAGTATTTTTCGCAAGAAAATAAAGTATATGAAATATCCTTAAAATTTTTGGAAATCTTACTGAAAAATACTGTCACAAACATTTTAGAAAATTGTCATAGCTTGAAGTGTGTCTTTCAATCTTCTACTGCCAAAAACAAGCAAAAAAAACATATATAGGATGTAAATATCGGTTAGAAAAATCTATTTTCAATGTAATAAATCAATGAAAATAAAGTAACATTTACAATTTAATTTAGTATTGTTGTAAAGAAATGACTCATAATTAATGTATTTGTGTTATAAATAGCCAGGAGTTAGGAAAAAGGTCAAACAAGACTATTTAGGAGATTTAATTATCATCAGAAATATGTTCCAATAATTAACGTATTAAATATTCATCAAAAAGTATAATTAAATGAACCTAGATACAAGTATGTATGAATATTTTATTTTGAGATCTAAAATCATCTTTTCCAATAATTTTTACATAAAAAATATCTTTAGACAATAAATCGACAATCAGTTAGAATTTCCCAAATTAAAAATAGTGGGAACAACCACAAGTTTTTTCAGATTTTTCAATGAGCACCACGAAATTAGTAAAAATTTCAAGTCCAAAAGAGTAATTTTAATAAGTTTTAAGTAGATATTTTTTTAACTTACAAAGTTTCCACTTTGTTTTTCCTAAACCTACCTTGATTTCTAAATACTAGCACTTTAATGGGATTCTTCGTACTAGCACTCCCTCTTAAGAACACATGCAAATTTGCACTTATACAACTCAAATCACGAGGTTTTCCCTCACGCTTTATTATACTTAAATTAGAAAAAAGCATAGATTTTCTTTGAATTTGTCTAGAAAATTCAGTTACTCCCTTGAATTATCACGTCGACATATTACATATCTAAACTACTTAAAAATTAATCTATTCACCCTTAAAATTAAAATGACGAAAAATAACCAAAAAAAAGAAAAAAATAACACACGACTTAGGAAAATTAAAATGTTAAAAAGCAATAAAATATGAAAACCATCCTTAGCCTTCACAATCTCAAAGCATCACAACGACGATAGTCCGATGGTGTTGATCGTTGTGGTTATTTGTTAGTTGTTCAAATCTGAAAGTGCGGAACTCATTGGAACGTCATCAGAATCGTGACAGAAGCTGTAAGCTTGCCAGAATACCTGCAAAATAAATTAAAAAATAAAATAAAAAAGGGATAAGGAAAAGGGTTCTCATTCGGTGTTTGTTGATGATTGATTTGAAGTTTTGGGTGTGTTTTTTTTGTGTGTGGTTGTTTGGTGGCTACTAGTTTTTCAGAAAAGAAGAGGGAACAACGTTGTGGAGGTAGGGTTATGGTGGTGATGAGTTGGGTGTTTTTTGGCGGAGAAGACGAAGAAAATTGTGGTATGAGTTGAAATGAATAATTTTTCTGGCAAAATTAGAGTTAAAGTGAGTGATTTATTGAAAAAAAATATAATTATTAAAGAATTGATTAAATACTTCTTTTAAAATTTCAAGTTTTTCAGCCTTATGGTTTTCTCGAAAACACTTAAATTTTTCCAAAAAAATTATTAAATACTTCTTTAAGATTTCAAAAGCAATTTTCTTTGTAAAAAATAAATATATTTTTGACCATCCGAAGTTGACCACACAGTCTATTATTTGGATTAATATAATCACACTTGATGAGACATGTTTTTTGAAAATTAGTAAAACTAGTTTTGATATGTTTTGCGGACAACAGATACTTTCTAGTCAAAGAAAAAAGTGAGCTTCTTTTAATGATTCATGGTATCTAAAAAAAATCCAAAAAATAAGCAATATATCTTATGGTAATTAATTATTTTATTATTATAAAAATGCAGTCAACTGATTATATATGAATTAAAATGGATGGTATGGTACCAATCATAAAACATCAAATGTATTCCTAGTATTACTATTATTTTATTATGTCTATAGGGTTTTATTATTACTTATTTATATATATATATATATATATATATATATATATATATATATATATATATATATATATATATATATATATATATATATATATATATATATATATCATATTGTATTTTTTTTGTTCTTTTTTCATTATTCAAATATCAAAATAAAAGAATACTAATGAAACAAATGATTTGAATAATTGATATATAGGTTTTTATACATATGTTTTGAATTTTTCTTTTTCATTTATCATAAATAACTTTGTATCATTTAGAGAAAAAAATAAGTTTTGTGTAATATATTCTTGTTGAAATACTTATGTAAACACTAAATATGTTGTTATTGGGTATAAACATATTAATTCAAAAATCTACATCAGAAAGATAGATTGAATCTCTTGGTGATTCACGAACCTCTAAGTAAAAGTGATTCATTGTGTTGGATTACATCATGCAACACCAACACTTCACTGAATATCCTCAATAAGTTTATAACATTGAACTGATCATTAACAAAGCTTATAATGACTTTATTTCAACGTCTTCTATTTCATACAAATATATTTCAAAAAGAGATAAGCACGATGATCAATTGTTTAATATCTACATATACATATATTTTAGGAAAAAGGGACGGATTTATCTTCGAATTTTAATAAATGGTACGTCTATGCCCTCGGTTATACCATATAGGATTAATTGAAATGCGGCTAATGAGAGGGTAATTGTGGAAAAAAAGTTAATTAATTGACGATTAAGAGCTTGAATTTAATGTCCACAAAGTCTGCTTAATTTGGGTTTTGGCATGTGATATATTTGGGTGAATGTTAATTTGGGTGTTTTAATTAATATTCCTTTTAGTGTGTATTGGGTGGGTTATGGGTTATGGGACGGATAGTTGGGTTATGAGTTTAAAAAAGGGGTCAATTCTTAGTTTAATAGGATTAAGATACGTGTAAAAAAAATAGAGGTCCGTTAGTAAGAGGGGTATATTTGTACTTCTAATTGAACGGTGGGGACATATGTGTACGCAGAGTATAACGGAGGGCATAGACGTACTATTTATTAAAGTTCGGGATAATTCGTCCCTGTTTCCAATATTTTAAAATATTATTATACGCGTTGATACAATATCATAGCATAAGTGATCTCCAAAAAGAAGAAAGAATAACTTAAAAAATGTAGATAACAAACAAATCAGAAAAGAAGCTTTAATTAAGCCTAATACGGTTAATAATTTTAAGAAAAGAAGAAAGAAAATTAAAAATGGCAGAAACTTGTACAAATAAAATCATTATTTTGATATTCAAGAATCAATCAAAACACTAACACTTTTTAAAAAAATATAATTTTTTTGGGTACATATAGTAGATGTTACCCCCTTTCGCTACTTCGTGTGTATATTTTTTTAGATTTTGAGCCTCCTTATTAAAATTTCAGGCTAAGACTTCGTGGAGTCTATATGAAGAAAATACATCAACAATTATCTTAAATTTTAAACAATTTATTTATTTTAAACTATGAAAATTCAAAAATTCATTAATATAGGGAGTTAAAGTAATATGATAATACGACACTTAATAAAATTTGCCAAAATAAACTTTGAAATCAATATCGAAATGCATAAATAATATTTTTCGCATTCGTAGTGTGAAAGTGAAAACTTTTTACAAATTTTCATGCAGTGAGTTTTCAGACACATGTGTAGTCACTTAAAATTTATCAAATATAAATTCATAAAGTTGTTCGGATTATATTAAATTAATGCATATATTAGTCCAAATAAATATTATTGATTAATATAATTGATTTAATTATTTAAATTCAGATAAATATGAATTTAATTAAAGCTCGTTCCATAAAGCCCATATGACATGTCACTTAATCTGATTGGCCGAAGGGAGTCCTATTTCAATCGCAACTCTTTTATCCTAAAACTATAAATAGGGTCTCATAATTCAGAAAAGAGGACCAAGAATTCTAAACAAGAAGCTAGAGAAAGCTCGTGGATCAAAAATCATAAATTTCTCTAAAAATTTAAGAATTCAAAAATTCACGTGTTCAAGTTCAAGATTTTAAGAAGTCAAGATCAAGTCCAAGTCCAAGTCCAAGATCAATATCAAGATAGAGATCAAGTTCATGTCCAAGATCAAGATCAAGATAAATCCCAAGTTCAAAATCAAGTTTTAAGCCCTTTAATTTATATTTGAAAAGGTGAATTCAGAGGAATCATAGAGATTGTAACACACGCACTTTGAAATAATAAATCGATTGTTGCTATAATCTTCCGTTCTTGATTATGGTTCTCTCGACGCGAATTTTATTTTCTACAAATTCCATTTTGTTTACTAGTAGATAACTACAACGGACAGGTATCATTTTCAGTCGGTTACATCTTATTTTGATTCTGGTTTGTATTTTTGGATCAATTTCCCAAGTCCCTTCTTAAATCACGTGACAAAGAGCTATTTCATCATTTTCACTTACACCCACAGATTTGAAATAACTCTTCACGCATTTCCAACTTTCACGCCTGAAGGTTTCTCCAAGTATTCATCAATAAAAGAGAATTTCATATTTCTATATACATAAATATAAAAATCATATTGTATTTTTTTGTTGTTTTTTTTTCTCATTATTCAAATATCAAAACAAAAGAGTACTATTTAATGAAACACGTGTTTTGAATAATTGATATTTAGGTTTTTTACATATGATTTAGATTTTTCTTTTTTTGGTTTACCAGAAATAATGTTTTATCGCTTAAAAATAAAATAAATTTTGTGTATATTATATTCTTCTCGAAATACTTATGAAAACACTAAATATGCTGTTAGTTAGGTCTAAACATATGAATTTAGAAATTCACATTACGAAGATAGATTGAACCGCTTGGTGATTCATCTACCTCTAATTAAAAGTGACTTATCGTGTAGTTTGATTATAATTATAAACACAAAGACTTAAATTAATATCCTCAATAAATTTATAACATTGAACTGATCATTAACAAAACTTATAATATTTTTCAAAAGAAATAAGCACAATAATAAGTTTTTCAATATCTACACATACATATATTTTAAGTTGTTATTATAAGTGTTGATAATATTTATAAAAAACTAACAGACTAGAATAATAATCTTTTCATTTAAATTATAGCTTTTCTAGAATTTAGAAACTTTGGTTACCATATTCAATCAACATGACTATAGTGAAAAATGAAGTTAAGCTTAACCATTCTATATAAATCTTCAAAAATAAGAAAATCAACATACAAAAAAGAGTGATTAAAATAAATTAACGATTAATCCAAGAAAATAATTATATAGTGATGTATACAATTCAGAAGCACATAATATATCAAAATATAAGAAAATTTTAAAAACCAATAAATGAAGCCTCATAACTTTAGTGATCTCCAAAACAGAAGAAAGAATAACTTAAAAAATATAGATAACAAACAAATAACAAAAAAACTATAATTAAGCCTAATACAATTATTGATTCAGATAAGAATAACGAAAAAATTAAAAATATCAGAGTAGGAATAAAATCATTATTTTGATATTCAAAAATCAATCGAAACAGTCATATTTTTTTTGTTTAAATAGAAAATATAACTCAGATAACTGTCTACTTGTTAACTCCAAACCACTGTGGTTAATAGATATATTTTTTTGTTTATCACCCGGTGTTTCGAGTCCCCATTGGAGCTCCAACTAAATTCCGTGTCTATATTATTTTTGATGATTTTTTAATAAATCTATAAAGTAGTTAAAATTTAAAAAGAATGTTAACTATAAAGAAAAAAAATTAATAATTATCTTAAATTTTAAACAACTCATTTATTATAAAGTATGAATTTTTTTAAAAAATTCAGTAATTGCGTGAGTTAAAATAATTGATAATATAATATCTAATAAATTTTTCCAAGTAAACTTTCAAATCAAAATATAAATACATAAATAATATTTTCACATTCGTAGGTTGAAAGTGAAAACTTTTCGCAAATTTTCATGCAGTGATTTTTCAGACACGTGTCAAGTTCTATCCTGTTTCTCCCTATATAGTTACAATAGATAGGTGCCATTTTCAGTCGGTTAATTCTTATTTAGACTAGCTAAATTGCATTTTTGGATCAATTTCTCAAGTCTCTTCTTAAAACACATGACAAGGAGCTATTTAATTTTGTCATATTCACTTATACCCATGGAAATGTAATACCTCTTCACGTTTTTTTTTCACTTTCACACCTGAACTTTTTTCCCATTATAATCTCTCAAATGCCTGAAGGTTTCTCCAAGCATTTATCAATAAAAGTGAATTTCATACTTTTGTAGAGTTTTTTTCCTATTAAGTTTGTTTAGTTTGTAATTTAATAGTGTTCTTATTTTTTAGTTTTTGCTAACATGGAGAGAGATAATTATCAAGACAAACGAAAAAGGATCGCAGAGGATGCAAGTGTAGAGCTAACTTTAGGGCTGAGTGGTTTTGGGGCTTCTTCGCATATGTATATATGTCATATATTTGCTATGTATTTGCAGAGTATGTGTTAGCGATGTTAATTACTTAAAGAGTTATTATACGCATAATAACTCTTAAAGTACTATCTTTAACCACTCTTTTTTTTCTTAATTCTAGAATTTTCCCAAATGTCTGATTTTACATCAAACTATCATTATAAAAAATTTTAAAAAAATCTTGACTCGGACCAATAAACTAATTAAACCATCAAATTCTTTTTCAATTTTTCACTTAATATTATTCCATGAGAAAGTTACAAGAAAGTAAATATCACTAAATTCAATATTAGGCATTTCGCCTTATTTAAATGTCTAAATGTGTCATTTTCTAGTCATCCCTTTTAAATACGTAATTTTATTATTTCTGGTAAGATTTGTAATATTTTAATGTCAATTAAGCTTTGGGGTTAATTCTTTTAAGGATTTGTAAGTTTTCTTTTTAACCTAGATTTTCATTTCTAAATAAAATTTTGAATTGCGTGTTGAAACTCCTTAAATTAATTATATTGTTTATCTGTTAGGGTTTATTGTGAAGTGTTTTAGAATATTTTAAGTTTATTTTTCAAATTAGGACTTTTATTTGATATTGCCAAATCTGTAATTATGTGGTTGTTAATACATATATTATTAGTTGTATATTATGTTGTACTGTTTTTCTATTTTTTAGATTTGAATATATGGTTGATTTTTATAGGTTTTTGCGTCTCAATAAATTTATAATTTAGGATTTAAGGGTGGAATATTCTATGTTTTAGCGATAAAAATTTTGATTTAATTATGACATTTATTTTTTCACTTATAATATAAATAATTGGTGACAAAAATTTTATTGTCTCTAATCAATCTGTGATTTAGTGACAACAAAAAAATTGTCATAGATTATTTAAAGTGTTAAATAGTGAGACTTAAAATTTATAGTTAATAATTTAACTATTTGCTACGAAAAATATTTATAGCTAAATATAATATTTTTGCTATGATTATTCATTATTACAAGTCACAACTTACAAAAAGAGTATACAAGTGCTTCATAAGAAATTAGATTGACATAGTCCATTTGTTAATTGATAAGGGAAAATATTAAAACCATTTGATTTGATCAATTTTGTAAAAATGAAAAAGTTCAATTCATCAATTTTCTTAAATTAGGCAATTATAAAAGGCATCATTTGACTAATACAATCCAGGTTATAAGTACCGTTAGTGGGTTATAGTTCTACATCTATGTTGTTAATTAATATTTGTTGGTTTAACACTTTTATTTTTTATCTGATACGCACTTTCATCGATAAAGACGATAGAAAAAAAAATTGTTCAAGTCTTAATGCTAATTTGTGTACATGTCTGTTGATTTGTTATTGGTAACTGCATAGATTAAGTCAATCTATTTGCTTCTACCTAAAACTGTACATATTTGATAGTAATTCCACATTACTATGTAAAGTAACTATACAAAGATAACATCATCTTACAAACTTAGACTTTGCAAAGGTGCGATATATTTCATTAATTTCAATTAACTTTTACCATCAGTGTTAAAATTGAAATAAATTAAAAAATGAAAGCACAAATGAAAGAAATGAACCAACTAGGATTACAAATATATTATGATAGGTATTAATATTTTTTTTCAAAACAACTGATATATTGATCGAATTGAACCTATTATACAATTTTTAAAATAAAATTGAAAGTTTAATTTTATATAAATTTATAACTGTACTGAATGATTTATAAAATTTATATAAATAAATAAACAAATAAAATGACAAAATCATACTAGATATATTTAAAGATATTTTAAATAATATAAAATTTAATTCTAATATAATCTACATTTGAATGAATTGTGATGGTAAATTTCATGCATTTGTGTATGTATATAAATCATATAATATATTATTTCTACAGAAGTTAAATTTGAAAGAAGTGAATGAAGTTAAAAATAAAATAAAAATGAGAGACAAGAGATGATTGATTGGACGGTAAGCGCACTCCTAGTGCTCAAGAAAGCATAATCTTGGAAAAGATAATGCGGGAGCTTCTTGTGAAAGGAACAATCTTTTATAACTGAAAAATAATTGGACATACTACAATGAGGGGGTGATGTTTAATGTCAATAATAAATGATGCATTTTGTAAAATTTGATTGATGTAACAAAAGAAGATGACATTTAAACTACAAAAATCTTGTGTTATCAATAGTTGATGATGATGACAAAAAATATATCATTTTATCACTTCTCTTTGAATTTATAATATAAATATTGATAAGTTTGTATATGTTTCTGTTAGGTAGTGGAGCCTGATTAATTTTAGGTTTTCCTATTTATTCTCTATTTTAGGCTTTCCTATTTATTCTCTATTTTAGGTTTTCCTATTTATTCTCTGTAACCAAAAAATACTCTGATTTATTAATATAACTATACCTCACCGCCGTGGAAGTTTACTTACGGGGTTTTACCACGAAATATTGGGTTTTCTCTTTCTCTCTCTAGATCTCTCATCTCTTTCTCTTGAAAGTTCTTGTGTTCTTCATTCATCTAGTGTGTGTGCGTGAATTCGATCCTAACAACTGGTATCAGAGCTAAGGAGATTCAACACGATCACTGAAGATGAATAGGTCAAAGATTGGAATCGAGAAGTTTGATGGATCCGATTTCAGTTTCTGGAAGATGCAGATCGAAGATTATCTGTACCAGAAAAATCTTCACGAACCGTTAACCGGGGTGAAGCCAGAATCCATGACGGAGGAGAAGTGGAAACTCAAGGATCGCTAGGCTCTAGGGTTGATCCGGTTGACTTTGTCAAGAAACGTGGCGTTCAACATCGTGAAGGAGAAGACTACGTCTGGTCTGTTGAAGGCACTATCAAATATGTATGAAAAACCATCGGCTATGAATAATGTATATTTGATGCGTAGATTGTTCAATTTACAGATGTCTGAAACTGGATCCGTTTCTGATCATATAAACGAGTTCAATATGATTGTGAGTCAACTCAATTCTGTGGATATTAATTTCGAAGATGAAATTAAGGCGTTGATTTTGATGTCATCTCTGCCCGAGTCTTGGGATACTGTTTTGCTGCGATTAGCATTTCCCGTGGATCTGAGAAACTGAAGTTTGATGAAATTCGTGATGTTGTTCTTAGCGAAAGTATTTGCAAACGAGAAGTAGGAGATTTATCGGGCAGTGCTCTCAGCGTTGATCAAAGGGGGAGAAGTAAGACGAAAGGCCAAAATCAACCTGGTCGATCAAAATCAAAGAATCGAGGAAAATCACTGAACAGATCAAATGTGACTTGTTGGATCTGTGGAGAAAAAGGGCACTTTCGGACGAATTGTACAAAGCCAAAGAAAAAACAGAATCAGAAATTTGGAGATGACAATGATTCTGTAAATTCAGCAGAGGACATTGGGGATGCTCTAATCCTTAGTGTGAACAGCCCGATTGAATCATGGATTTTGGATTCTGGTGCATCTTTCCATTCGTCTCCAAGCAAGGAGTTGTTCCAAAACTTCAAATCTGGAAATTTTGGAAAATTATATCTTGCTGACAATAAAGGCTTAGAGATTGAAGAAAAGGGGGATGTTTGCATAAAGACCACCTCGGGAAACCAGTGGACATTGGAGGATGTCAGATATATTCCTGGGATCAAGAAAAATCTGATCTCTGTTGGTCAGTTGGATAGCACGGGATATGCAGCAGAGTTTGGGAAAGGTTCGTGGAAGATCGTGAAAGGTGCTATAGTAGTAGCTCGTGGCACCAAATCTGGAACCTTGTACACCACTGCAGGGTGTATAAACATGGCCGCTGTTGCTGAAGGTGCATCCGATTCATGTCTGTGGCACAACAGACTTGGACACATGAGTACTAAAGGAATGAAGATACTGGTTGCAAAAGGAGCATTAGAGGGTCTGAAGTCTGTTGATATGGGTCTTTGCGAGAGCTGTGTTATGGGCAAACAGAAAAGAGTAAGCTTCACAAAGACTCCTAGAGAGCCAAAGAAAGTGCGGTTGGAAATGGTCCATACAGATGTTTGGGGACCATCTCCAGTATCATCAGTTGGAGAATCCAGATTCTATGTTACCCTCATTGATGATTTCAGCAGGAAGGTATGGGTTTACTTCTTGAAGCATAAGTCAGATGTGTTTGAAACTTTCAAGAAGTGGAAAGCTGATGAGAATCAGACCGGTTTGAAAGTCAAATGCCTAAGGTCTGACAATGGAGGAGAGAATGACAAATCAGAGTTCAAGGCATTCTGTGCAGCTGAGGGAATCAAATTGATGAGAACAGTTCCCAGTAAGGCAAGGCAGAATGGAATTGCTGAGAGGATGAACAGAACATTGAATGAGCGTGCAAGGAGTATGAGGATACACTGTGGTCTGCCCAAAACACTTTGGGCAGATGCTGTAACCACAGCTGCATACTTGATCAACAGGGGACCATCAGTTCCTTTAGGGTTCAAGATTCCAGAGGAGGTGTGGACAGGAAAAGAACTCAAGTACTCACACTTGAGGACTTTTGGTTGCACTGCATATGTTCATGTTGATCCAGAAAAGAGAGACAAGCTTGATGTCAAGGCTATGAAGTGTTACTTCATAGGATATGATTCTGATTTGTTTGGTTACAGGTTTTGGGATGACAAGAAAAGAAACATCCTAAGACATTGTGACGTGACATTTGATGAGTCTGTCCTATACAAGGGCAGAGAGCAGAAGGTTCTAGAGATTACAAAGCAAGTGGGAGTTGAGATTGAGTTGGAGAAGAGTAACCCCAGAGATGTCGAAGCAGATACTCAACCAACTCCTACTGAAGAATCTGAAGTGGAGCAAGTTACACCTTAGCAGGTGTTAAGGAGATCATCCAGATCCATCAGGGCACCAGATAGGTATTCACCTTCATTACACTATCTATTGCTGACTGATGAGGGGGAACCAGAGTCTTTTGATGAGGCCCTACAGGTGGAGGATTCAATCAAGTGGGAGCAAGCCATGGATGATGAGTTGAGGTCACTTGAGAAGAATGACACATGGGTGTTGACTGAGTTACCTGCAGGGAAGAGAGCTTTGCTGAACATGTGGGTGTTCAGAATCAAGACTGAACCAGATGGCAAAAGAAGGTTCAAGGCTCGTTTAGTGGTTAAAGTATGTTCACAAAGGAAAGGTATTGATTATGCCGAAATATTCTCTCCTGTTGTGAAGTGAACCTCTATTCGAATTCTGTTGAGTATTGTTGCATCAGAAAATTTGCATCTAGAGCAAATGGATGTAAAAACAGTGTTTTTACATGGAGATCTGGACAAAGAGATCTATATGCAGCAACCGGAAGGATTTGTGGTTCCAGGCAAGGAACACATGGTGTGCAAGCTCACCAGGAGATTGTATGGACTAAAGCAAGCACCAAGGTAGTGGTACAAGAAGTTTGACTCCTTCATGACCAAGAGTGGATTCTGCAAAGATGAAAAGGATCCTTGTTGTTACTTCAAGAAATACACTGATTCATATGTCTTTCTACTCTTGTATGTGGATGATATGTTGATTGCAGGATCTAGTATGAGAGAGATTAACAATCTGAAGACAAGGTTGTCTGCAGCGTTTGAGATGAAAGATTTGGGTCCAGCAAAGCAGATTTTGGGGATGAAGATTTCTCGGGATAGACCTGCTGACACTTTAAATCTATCTCAGGAGTTGTACATTGAGAAGGTGCTGAGCAGATTCAGGGTTAATGATGCTAAACCCAGGACTACTCCATTGGCAAATCACTTTAAATTGTCAAAGGAGCAGTCACCCAAGACTACCGAGGAGCGTGATTACATGGCACTTGTTCCATATGCTTCAGCAGTTGGCAGTTTGGTGAATGCTATGGTCTGCACTAGACCTGATATAGCACATGCAGTGGGAGTAGTTAAAAGGTACATCGCGAACCCTGGGAAAGAGCATTGGGAAGCTGTGAAGTGGCTTCTGAGATATCTGAGAGGTACATCCACTACTTCACTTTGTTTTGGCAAAGGCAAGGTGACTTTACAAGGTTTTGTGGATGCTGATCTTGGTGGGGATGTTGACTCGAGCAAGAGTACATCCGGGTACATTTACACCATAGGTGGAACAACAGTGAGTTGGATGTCCAGGCTTCAAAAGTGTGTTTCTCTTTTATCTACTGAAGTTGAGTATGTGGCAATAGCTGAAGCTGGGAAAGAGATGATATGGCTGGCAGATTATCTTGAGGAATTGGGCAAGAAGCAAAGCGAGAAGATTCTTTACTACGATAGCCAGAGTGCCATACAGTTGGTGAAAAATCCTGTCTATCATTCGAAGATAAAGCACATCAGAAGGCGATACCATTTCACTCGCAGGGCAGTGGAGGATGGTGATATGTACTTGGAGAAGATAGAGGGTGCAAAGAACCCGGCAGACATGTTGACGAATTGTGTTGATGTTGGGAAACTGAGGTTATGTAAAACCTCGGTTGGTCTTCTGTAGTTGTTGCTACAGATGTTGCGGTGTGGTAAAGATGTTGATGATGAAGAGATTTTTTTGAGAATGTATTTTTTGGATGACTGAGTCAGTCTCCAAGTGGGGGAATTGTTAGGTAGTGGAGCCTGATTAATTTTAGGTTTTCCTATTTATTCTCTATTTTAGGCTTTCCTATTTATTCTGTATTTTAGGTTTTCCTATTTATTCTCTGTAACCAAAAAATACTCTGATTTATTAATATAAATATACCTCACCGCCGTGGAAGTTTACTTATGGGATTTTACCACGAAATATTGGGTTTTCTCTTTCTCTCTCTAGATCTCTCATCTCTTTCTCTTGAAAGTTCTTGTGTTCTTTATTCATCTAGTGTGTGCGTGAATTCGATCCTAACAGTTTCTACTATTAGATTTCGCTCACTTTTGTGCATGTGTCTTTTCCATGAATTTCATGATTTTCTTGTTTTTGATATACTTTAATTACTTAGTTTAGATTTCAAATCCTCCTCTCTTTTAATTGATGAGCCTATACACTTTCATATCTCTTCCTCTATTTAAATTCTAAATTCTAAATCCTAGATACGCATTTTTTAATTCCAGTCCTAAATTCTTTCGATCGGTTACTTCTTATTTACACTCTAGCTATATTGTATTTTTGGATCAATTTTGAAAGTTCCTTGTTAAACCACGTGGGAAGGAGTTATTTCGTCATAATCACTTACACCCACGAAAATGAAATACCTCTTTAGGTTTTTCTCAATTTCACACCTGAAATATTTTCCTTTATAATCTCCAAATCTTTTTCTACGTTAAAGAATATACAAGCTCAATTTTACCACATACAAATATATTTAAACTTCAAATATATATAGTATTGTCACATACCTTCTTCATGAACACAGAAAGTCCAATTATTCTCCCTATTGTATACTTATAATTAAATCAATTGTTCTGAAAAAAAAATCAATACCCATAACTATAATACTTCATCATAATATATTTGAAATCCTAATTCGTTCATTTCTTTTATTTTTTTACTTTAATTTTCACAATGATGAAAAAAGTTAATACAAATTCATGGAATATTTCGTAGCTTTGAAAAGTCAAAGTTATCTTTGTATAGTTAATCTATATGTACGGATGTGTTATTACTATTATATATGTATATATTTATAGACAAAAGCAAATAGATTGAATTAGTCTATGCAGTTTATCAATCACAAATCAATAGACACACACAAAAAAGCACAGACTTGAAAATTATTTTTTTTTATCGTCTTTATCAATAAAAGTGTATCAAATAAAAAAATATAAGTGTAAACCAACAAAGATTAGCGATTGAACTATACCCCACTCACAATACTTATAACCCGGATTAAACTTTTCAAAAGATGCATTTTACAATTGTGTAATTTAAGAAAATTGATGTATTGAACTTTTTCATTTTTAAAAAATTGTTCGAATTCGTTGATTTTAATATCTTTCCCTAGACAATTAATGAATGGACTCTGTCTATCTCGTATGAAGCACTTTTATCATTTATTCTTTTTGTAAGTTGTCACTTGTAATTATATATAAATAATTGTAGCCAAAAAAATTATTAAGTTATGAATTTTTTCATGGAAAATAGTTGAATTATCCACTACAAATTTTAAGTTGTCGCTATTTAACACCTTAAATATTTTGTGACAAATTTTTATTGTCACTAAATCGCAGATTGATTAGAGACAATAAAATCTTTGTAACCAATTATTAACATTATTAGTTATTAACATTATTAGTGACGAAAATAAATGTCATAGTTAAATCTAATTTTTTTTAGCTAAAACTTATAATATTTAGCTATGAACTCTAATTTGTCGATATTGTAGTAACATATTTTTTAGACGAATCTTTTTGTGTCCAAAGATTAACAAATTTTAACACAAAAAATAATTTGTCATGAATTAGATACATTACTAGTGACGATATAATGTGTCACCGATAATTTTAAATTCACAACTAACACTACATAACAAGTGGCTCCAATAAATTTTTGGTGGGAAATATTAGTGGACAAAACACAACTACTAATTTTTATGTTTTGTCACTAGAAGTATGTGTCTCATATACATAAGCACAAAAAATAAATTTTATCACTAAAAATAAATAATTAATGACGAATTTGATATCATAGCTAATAATTTTTAACAATATATCATATTTATTGTAGTGTTACATGGAGTATATATGCTTGAACTTGTCATTTGTCTCCCTTGTACACATCAAACCAGATTCCTATTGTCTCTTGACTATTACTTCATTCATTGATCACCACCTACCAATTTATTGATTGTAGTGTTTTTGTAAAAAAATAAAGTATATGAAATATTTTTAAAATTATTGAAAATTTTCTCGAAAAAAATACTTTATCATAAACATTATAGAAAATTCTGATTATTTTAGGCGTGTTTGGCAGTACGAGCAAAAGAACATAAATAGAGTGTAAATTGAATAAAAAATGTTCTTTCAATGTATAAATTAATGTACATAAACTGGTATTTAAAATTTAATTTAGAATTGTACTAACGAAATGACTCATTGCTAATATATGTTATAATAGCCAAGAGTTGGAAAAAAAGGTCAAACAAAACTATTTACGACATTTAATAGTCGTAAGAAATATGTTGGAATAATTAACATATTATATTCATCAACAAAGTATAGTTAAAAATATGTATATGTAACATTTATTACTATGCAATTTA
Organism: Solanum lycopersicum; assembly: GCF_036512215.1. NCBI lineage: Eukaryota > Viridiplantae > Streptophyta > Magnoliopsida > Solanales > Solanaceae > Solanum > Solanum lycopersicum. The sequence continues at coordinate 45,415,513 of NC_090801.1, read as the reverse complement.
AAATTTTAGATTCTATTTTCCTTTTCTTAAAATTATATATAGCACAATCTTAATTAAATATCCTCACACTTTCAAGTATTTCATAACAAGGAATAACTTTTTCATAAAAATTTCAATTTTGTAACATATAAATTTATAAATTAAAATGTCAAAAACTTCATCTCTTTATTCCTCAAGAAAAACCTTTTGTATATGTAGAGAAAATATTCACAAATGTGACCATGATACTTTTCACATCTACTCATTATTTATACAAAGTCTTAAGGAATTTGAAAAATTAAATCTAAAATTTAAATGCTCAGAAACACAAACAAGTAATTTCTTAGTGTGTTCAATTTCAACACAAATTTATGCATACAAATATATCATTTGCTTAGTCAAGTTTTCGTTAGCAGAATTATCATTTCTCCAAATCTTCTTTAATATTGAGAAATCTATTGGCTCAATTTTCCACATACAAATAAATTAAAACTTTAAATATATAATATTGTCATATACCTTCTACATAAACACAAAAAGTCCAATTATTCTCCAAGTAAGAAGATTTACATGGAGTGTGCTTGAACTTGTCATTTGGCTTCATTATACACATCAAATCAAATTCCCCATTGTCTCTTTACTATTACTTTGTTCGTTTGCCTGTGTTGATCACCATCCTATCGATTTTATCGATTAGTAGTATTTTTGGCAAGAAAATAAAGTATATAAAATAATTTAAAATCATAAAAATCTTACACAAAATACTTCATCACGAATATTTTTTACAAAACTCATAACTTGGTGTGTCCATCATCTACTGCCAAACACAAACAAAAGAACATATATAGGGTGTAGATTGAATAAAAAAATTCTGCCTTCAATGTATAAACTTAACGTAAATAAATTGGTAATTGCAAATTAATTTAGAATTGTTTTGTAAGGAAATAACTCATAGTTGATATATGTGTTATAAATAGCGAGGAGTACAAAAAAAGGTCAAACACGACTATTTAGGACATTTAATTATAATTAGAAATATGTTAAAATAATTAACATATTAAATATTCATTAAAAAGTATAATTAAATGAACCTAGACATAAGTATGAATATTTTCTTTTGAGATCTAAAATCATTTTTTTCAATAATTTTTAAATTAAAAATAATTACTCGATCAACACCACAAGATTAGTAAACATTTTGTTGGTATGACCAAAGTATCCTTCTCAAGTGGAGGGTGATGAGGATATAACAGCAATACCTTTACCTTTCTGTTAGTTTTGTTAATCCAATAGTTAGTTACAAATCACTAGCTGATTAGTTTCCAATAGTTACGTAGAAGTTAGTTGAGTTGTTAATCCAAGTGTATATATAAGTTCACATTGTATTCATTTTTCAACTAATACACTATCAATACAATATACATTTTTTCATTCTCTCAACATATGCTCTCAAGATCAAGCTTTCAAGCTTGTTGATGATCATCAATGGAGTTGAATCCATGATGATAATCTCTTCATGGTATCAGAGCGAGGGGGTCAAATTGTTCATCTGTTTCGAAGTCGAATTGTGAGCCAATTTTGTTGTTGTTATCAACTGGTTCGATTAATTGATTGATAGGTTGTATTGTGAATAGTGAATTCCTTTTTTCCTTTTGGTTTCTTCTTATTCTTTCTTTCTGATCAAGGAGACACACTCATAGTTGGAAATTAGCAAAGTTTTAGAGTGTTTTCGTGTTAGATTTCTCACAGATATTCAAACACAATGACTGGCACTCAAGTTGGAGATGTTGCTTCTAGTTCTAGTTCAACCACATCTCGTCTGGATTTTTCAAGTCCTTTTTACCTGCATCCTTCAGAGAATGCAGGATCATCATTGTTACCTGGAGTTTTCGATGGTACTGGTTACAGATCTTGGCGAAGAGCAGTCCTCAGAGCATTATCAGTTAAAAGCAAAACAAGTTTTATTAATGGAGCAATTGTGAAGCCTGTATCTACTGATCCTAACTTCTTGCAGTGGGAAAGATGTGATGATATGGTCACATCTTGGATCTTGAATTCCTTGTCTCCAGAGTTGCGTGATAGCCTACAGTATGTGAATAATGCCAAGGAGTTATGGGCAGAGTTAGAGGAAAGATATGATCAAACAAATGGATGTAAGTTGTACCAGTTACAGAAGGAGATAAATGAGCTTGTTCAAGGTACTTTAGATATCACTAAGTACTACACAACAATGAAGAAGTTGTGGGAGGAGATGAGCACAGTTGACATTAATTCTCAATGCACATGTGTATGTTCTTGTGGAGGAAAAACAAAATTGCAAAAGGATGAACAAGATAGAAGATTAATACATTTTTTAATGGGGTTAAATGAAATGTACACTACTGTTAGAGGTAGTATCCTCATGATGAACACTCTTCCTAGCATGGCTCAAGCCTTTGCTATTCTATGCCAAGAAGAAAAGCAAAGAGAAGTAAAGCCTCATAATCATACAGCCTTAGACTCTACTTCTCTTAATGCTTATGGACAATACAATAACAATGCAGGTTACAAAGGATTCAGAACAAACTATAGTTCATCCAAAGGGGCTGCATCCAGTTCTGGCAACAATATGTCTAGAGGGAATTCAAGTATTAACAGGTCCACTTTAGTATGTGATTATTGCAAGAAGTCAGGACACACGAAAGATAGATGTTATAAACTTCATGGATATCCATCCAATCCAAAGTTTCAAAGGGGAAAAGGAACAAGTTCTGCAGCAAACATGTGTGCTTCTGATATGAATGCACAACAATCTGAGGAAGAGACTCAAATGGGAAATCAGAAGCCAATAAACTTGTCCAAAGATCAGTATGAACAATTACTTAACATCTTGGGAAGTATACAAACTGGAAATGGAGTTTCTAATCCTGATAACTCAAACAGCATGATGAATGGGGCTGTGAACTTGGCAGGTGTACTTGCTTGTTATTCCTCTATGAATAATATAGGTGATCTTTCTCGTGAATGTGTTAAGCTGACTGCTGGCTCTTGGATAATAGACTCAGGAGCATCACATCATATGACTTATGGTAAAACCACTCTCACAAATATTAGAACTCTTCCATACCCTTTCTTAATATCACTTCCAAATGGTTACAAGGTTAAAGTGACTCAAGTTGGTGATGCTTGTTTAAATCCAGTGTTAACTCTAAGCAAAGTGTTGTTTGTACCTAGCTTTAAGTTTAATCTCATCTCTGTTCATTGTTTAGCACTACAACTTAATGGAGTCATCAGTTTTGACAAATTTTCTTGCTTATTGCAGGCCCTTCTCTGAAGAGCCCTCTGGAGCTTGGTAAGGCCAAGAATGGTCTATATTTCTTGTGTCAAAAATGTCACAATTGCTGCATGTCTACTGAAGAAAAGTCATCTCATTATAATTGTCATCTTGTCTCAAAGTTTCACAGTGTATCTTCTGTAAGACAATCTCAAACTTCTACTGCAAATAAAGCAAATTGTAAGACTATGTCTTCTTCTCATTCTAATGATAAATGTCTTTCATTTGCTGATGTCTCTAGTCAAACATACAATGATTAGTCAAACAGACAATGATGATGAACTTCTATGGCATTCTAGATTAGGACACCATTTGTAAAGATGAGGAATATAACATCAATACCTGTGAACTTTCCTCCTAAACAACCTTTTACATGCAACATATGCCCTATAGCTAGGCAAACTAGGATGCCATTTCCAGAAAGTACTTCTATAACTACCAAAATATTTGAATTACTACATGTTGACTTATGGGGACCATATCACATACCTACTCATGATGGTTACCATTATTTTCTTACTATGGTTGATGACTATAGTAGGTCTACTTGGACACAATTACTAAGGTGCAAAAGTAATGCCCTTCAAACCATTAAAGCTTTTGTGTCTCTTATAGAAAATCAGTTTCAAACCAAGTTGAAGGCCATAAGATCAGACAATGGCTTAGAGTTTACCTCATCTGAAGCTGTACAATTCTTTCAGACCAAAGGGATTATACACCAAAAGACATGTCCATATACACCTCAACAAAATGGGGTGGTAGAAAGGAAACATAAGTACTTACTTGAAACAACAAGAGCACTATTGTTTCAATCAAAATTGCCCTTGAGATACTGGGGAGAGTGTGTATTGACTGCCACATATATAATAAACAGATTGCCAACTAAACTCCTTCAAACAAATCTCCATATGAGATATTATACCTTAAACAACCTACCTATTCTCATCTAAAGAGTTTTGGTTGCCTTTGTTTTCCAACTGTTTTAAAAACTCACAAGGATAAATTTTAACCAAGAGCCATTCCTCATGTTTTTGTTGGTTATCCATTCAATACAAAAGGATACAAAGTCTTAAATCTAGCTACCAAGAAAGTTCATATATCCAGAGATGTTGTTTTCCATGAAAGAATGTTTCCTTTTGTTCATGTTCCTGATGATGACTCTAGTTTCAGTTCTGTTTTAAAATTGCTTACTCATTCTGTTAACATATCTTGTATGCCTGGAAAAACAAACATATTTGCTACTGATGAAATGCTGGACAATCTCACACCACATGAAGTCACTGAAGACCAAGTAACCAATACTACTAACATACATGAAACAACATCTGCTGACTTTACAACACAAGAACCACAAGAACCTAGAAGAACTTCCAGAACAATAAATACTCCTAGTTATCTGGAGGATTATACATATAACTTACCTAAACTACATTCCCTCAATACTTTTGTCTCTGACAATAACCATGTATGCTTCAATAGTCTTTGTTCTGATAGCCAACAGTTAGTGACAACTATTTCACATGAATGTGAACCTAATACTTTTGAAGAGGCAATATTGCACCCTGCTTGGCAGCAAGCCATGACACATAAATTTGAAGCCTTACATGCTAATGATACTTGGGAAATGGTCATATTACCTGATGGAAAAAAAACTATTGGTTGTAAATGGGTATACAAAATAAAGCATAAGGCTGATGGAAGTATAGAAAGGTTCAAGGCAAGGCTGGTAGTGAAAGGCTATACACAACAAGCTGGAGTAGATTACAATGAGACATTTTCACCTGTGGTGAAGATAACTACTGTTAGAACATTAATCTCATTGGCTGTTAAGAAAGGCTGGAACTTGTATCAACTAGATGTGAATAATGCATTTCTGCATGGTGATTTACATGAGGAAGTCTACATGGTACCTCCACAAGGTCTTACAACAAGATGTGATAACATGGTGTGCAAATTAAAGAAATCTTTGTATGGGCTAAAGCAGGCAAGTAGGCAGTGGTATGAGAAGCTAGCAGATAGTCTATGTTCAAGGGGGTATCAGCATTCAGACAGTGACTATTCCTTGTTCTACAAGAAGAGGGGAAGTTCTTTAGTATTTGTTGCTATATATGTGGATGATATAATCATGACTGGAAATAATGTTGATGAGATCATTTCTTTAAAGAGTTTTCTGCATGACAAATTCAAAATAAAGGACTTGGGAAAATTACATTACTTCTTAGGCCTGGAAATATTGTACAGACAGGATGGTGTTATTGTTTCTCAGAAGAAGTTCACTTCTGATCTTCTAAAAGATTTTGATAGTTTAAGTTGCAAAACTACTTCATCACCACTTGATTCGACTGAGAAATTGAAGGCCACTGATGGGGAGTTGTTGACTGATCCTTCTCAATATAGGAAGTTGATTGGCAAGCTCAACTTCCTAACTAACACTAGAATGGACATATCCTATAGTGTACAACACTTGAGTCAGTTTATGCAATCACCCAGGGAACCACATTTGAAAGCAGCCTACCATGTGCTAAGATACTTGAAACAAGATCCAACTATAGGTATCTTTATTTCAAACAAGGCTGATCTTACTGTAAGTGCATATTGTGATTCTGATTGGGCTGCTTGCCCTGAATCAAGGAGATCTGTTAGTGGTTACCTAGTTCTTATGGGAGATAGTCCTGTCAGCTGGAAATCTAAGAAACAGGAAACAGTGTCATTGTCATTTGCTGAAGCTGAATACAGGGCAATAAGGCAGGTTGTGGGAGAACTAGTATGGTTTGAAAGGTTGCTGAGTGAGTTGAATGTGCAGTGTTCTCTACCAATACATGTTCATTGTGACAGCCAAGCAGCAGTTCATATTGCCAAGAATCCAGTTTTTCATGAAATAACAAAACATATTGAGATTGATTGCCATTTTGTAAAGACCAAGCTCCATCAAGGGTTAATCACACTTCATCACATATCCACAGATTCACAGTTGTGCAGACATCCTTACCAAAGCTTTAACTGGAGTTAAACACAATTCTTTGTTGCACAAGTTGTCTGTGTTTACATCACCTCCAACTTGAGGGGGGGGGGGGGTGATGAGAATATAACAACAATACCTTTAACTTTCTGTTAGTTTTGTTAATCCAATAGTTAGTTACAAATCACTAGTTGATTAGTTTCCAATAGTTAGTTAGAAGTTAGTTAAGTTGTTAATCCAAGTGTATATATAAGTTCACATTGTATTCATTTTCAACTAATACACTATCAATACAATATACATTTTTTCATTCTCTCAACATATGCTCTCAAGATCAAGCTTTCAAGCTTGTTGATGATCATCAATGGAGTTGAATCCATGATCATAATCTCTTCAGAGGGAAAACAATAGAAGACTCCAGAACATGCAATTAAGCTCTACATATTAGTTTTAGTAACCACAGTTGAATTTTAGGTGCAAAAATGTCCAAGTTCTCAAATATCTGAATTACTGCTATTACTGGAGACGATTTAGATTTAGTGAATATAATGTATCTAGAATAAATTATACATATCCTTATATCATGAGATATATGTTTGTAGATATATCTGGATGCATCAAAATTTAATAAAATTTGTACTATTACAAATCAAAAAGTATCTAAATATTTTAGTCCAAATTAACTAATTAAATTTCTGTAAGTTTTTTAATAATGTTTGGTTACTGAACCTTCTTAAAAAAATCACAAAATAAATTTCAAGTTCAATAGAGTAATTTTAATAAGTTTTCAATTGAATATTATTTTTCTCACTTACAAAGTTTCCACTTCATTCTGTTTAAACCTAGCTCGATTTCTAAATAGGGGTATATATATATATCTTATTTTAAAATATTTCTTATTTTTTCAAAAAAAATATTATACTTTAATGGGATTTTTCATACTAGCACTCTCTCCTAAGACCACACATGCAAGTTTTCCCTCATACAACTCAACTCACGAGGTTTTTCCCGCTCACGCTTTATTATAATTAAATTAAGAAAAGACATAGATTCTCTTTTAAAATTTAGTTACTCACTTGAATTATCATATCGATTTATTATACATCTAAATTACTTAAAAGTAAATTTATTCACTCCTAAACTTGAAATTAAAAAAATAACAAAAAAAGTAACATGCGAGTGAGTCAGGAAAATTAAAGTTTAAAAAAGCAATAAAAAATAAAAACCCTCCTTACCCTCCACAACCTCAAAGCATCACGACAAGATAGTGCGGTGGTGCTGGTTGTTGCAGTTGTTTGTTAGTTGTTCAAATCTGAAAGTGCGAAACTCATTAAAACGTCATCAAAATCGGGACTGGTCTATTTGAGTTTGTCGGAATACCTACAAAATAAACTAAAAAAATAAAATAAAAAATGGATAAGGAAAAAGGGCTTCATTTGATATTTGTTGATGATTGATTTGAGGTTTTGATTGGTTGTTTTCTCTGGTGGTTTAGGTGGTTGTTTGGTGGCTACTAGTTTTTAAGAAAAGAAGAGAAAACGTCGTTGTAGATGTTGTGGTGGTGATAAGTTTGATGTTTTTTGGCGGAGAAAAGGAAGAAAATTATGGTATGAGTTGAAATGAATAATTTTTTCTGGCAAAATTAGAGATAAAGTGTGTAGGATTAATGGATAAAAAGATATAATTATTAAAAAAATTTAATAATTAAATATAAATTTATCAGTATGAAATATAAAATTAGTAAAAAATGTTAATCATAAAGAAAACAAACCAAAAAGAATATAATTTCTGATGTGGAGCTGACATACTAGTGTTGAGGCAGCAACTATTGTAATACATCACATATGGTAAGATAGTGTTACACATTTTAAAATGGTATTAAATTTATTTTTAAATAATAAAAGTGTAATATATACTTCTAATAGTTTAAATAAGTTGTTGATTTTCGAAACAAGCTTAGGAAAGATTGATGTATTTTCCCTTAAAAAAACAATAATTTCATTTTATTAAACAAAAAGTGAACAACTCGACCTTATTATAAAACTAAGTTCCAATATCTTTAGTCCTAATCATATTATTTGGCTAATAACTTTAGCAAATAGAACTCATTTTACAATTTAAAAAGATAAATAAAGATTTATTAATTTTTTTCATGATCAATCATCATTAATTCTATCATAATAACAAAAATATATTCAATATAATTATATAAAGTGAACATTATTTTACTAGTGAAGTAGTATTAATTAAGTGCATATTTAGGAAAGGTAAAAGGATAATTTAGACTGGTATGATTTCATTTTATTTATATTAGGTGCAGGAAAGAAAATTGTAAGGTGAAGAATCGAATCTCTACTGATAAAGTAAAATTATAAATAACCAGCCAACTGAATTGAGCTAATAAGATTCCTCCAAACTTATTATGATTAACGTTATTGCATATTTTTCTTTAAATGCATAAGAAAAACCTTGATATACAAATAATATGATAAAGTAGAACCGAAGCTTGAAACTTGTTTGATCAAATTATTAAAATTTATTAATTTTTTTCCAAATTTTTTTTGGATTGTTTTTCTAAAAACGAAAATCTCGTGTGCGAAGCAATTTGTCTTTGATCAATAAATTCAAAAAATACTTTTAAGTAGCAACTGAAAAGTGTTTAGCCAAGCTTTTGAGAAGTGTTTTACCAAAAATCTTCAGTAAGCAGCAATTAGTATGATGAGACATGTTTTGAATTGTATATTTATATTTAGAAAATTAGTAAAACAATTGATATTAATCATCATCATCATCATCATTATAAGAATTCAATCAACTTATTATATAAGAATTAAAATGGATGTGTTCAATGACGATGACATGTAAGAAAGAATATGTTGAGTACAATACCAATCATAAAACATTAAACGAATCCCAAGTATTATTACTATTATATTTGAATAAACTGTGTATGGGGTTTTGTTATTACTTCTTTATATATATATATATATATATATATATATATATATATATCATACTGCACTTTTTTTTTGTTTTTTCTCATTATTTAAATATCAAAATGAAACAGTACTAATGAAATAGATATTTTGAATAATTGATGTTTAGGTTTTTACACATATGTTTTGAATTTTCTTTTTTGGTTTATCCGAAATAATTTTCTATAACGTAAAAATAAAAATAAGATTTGTGTGTATTATACCCTTCTCGAAATACTTATGAAATCATTAAATATATTGTTATTTAAGTCTAAATATATGAATTAAGAAATTAACATCACGAAGATAGATTGATTCACCTACCTCTAATTAAAAAGTGACTCACTGTGTTGGATTATATTATGAACATTTGAACACCAACAATTAACTTAATATCCTCAATAGGCTTATAACATTGATTGATCATTAACAAAGCTTATAATAATGACCTTATTTCATCGTCTTCCATTTCATAATATTTTTAAAAAGAAATAAGCACAATGATAAGTTGTTCAATATCTACCTATACATATATTTTAAGTTATTATTATACTCGTTGATAATAATATTATATGCATTGATACAATATCATAACATTAGTGATCTCCAAAACAGAAGAAAGAATAACTTCAAAAATGTAGATAACAAACAAATCAGAAAAAAAAAAAGCTTTAAGTAAGCCTAATACAATTAGTGATTTTCAGAATAGAAGAACAAAAAATTAAAAATGATAGAAACTCATAGTAATAAAATCATTATTTTGATATTCAAGAATAAATCAAAACATTGATACGTTTTTTTTCTTAAAACTAAAAAATATAACTTAGATGACCATCTTCTTGTTAACTGAAAACCACAATAGTTAATAGATATATATTTTTTGTCTCCCACCCAGTGTTTCGGGTCGATATTAAAACTCCAACTAAATTTTGATTCCATATTGTTTTTGATAATTTTTTAATAAATCTGTGAAGTAGTTAAAAACCTCCTTAAAAGAATGTTAACTATAAAAGAAAAAAAATCAACAATCCTCTTACATTTTAAAAAATTCATTTATTATAAACTATGAAAATAATTTAAAAAAGTCAATAATTCCGTGAGTTAAAATAATTGGATGATATACCATTTAATAAAATTTTCCCTAAAAACAATCATATAATATAACATTTATAAATTTGCCCCAAAAAACTTTCAGAAATGCATAAATAATAATTTTCATATCCGTAGTGTGAAAGTGAAAACTTTTCACAAATTTTCATGCATTGATTTTCCAGACACGTGTAAAGTTTGATTTTGTTTCTCAATAGATAATTACAAGGGACAGTATTTTTGGATCAATTCACAAATTCCCTCCTTAAACCACGTAGCAAGGGGCTTTTTTGTTATTTTTCACTTAACGCACAGAAATAAGATTCCTTCACGTTTTTTCCACTTTCATACTTGATTTGTTTTCCTTTATAACCTCCTAGAGGTCTAAAGGTTTCTTCAATCATTCATCCTTGAAAATCAACTTCATACTTTTATAGAGTTTTTTTCCTATTAAGTTTGTTTAGTTTGAAATTCAATAGCTTTGTCGATTCTTTCAGCCTTTGCTAAAATGGAGAAAGCTAATCATCAAGACAAAGGAAAAAGGATTGTAGAGGATGTAAGTGTAGACTTAATACAAGGGCTTCGATGGAGACTCAAATGGAGTACTGGAGGCAAAGGAATTTGTTGCCGCCTATGGAGACTGAAATGGAGTGGAGGCAACATAATTATCCATTTTCTGTTACCAAGACATATTCTTTGCCGATGGAGTCCGGAGTGGTGTGCCGCAGGCAACAAAATTATCCATTTTCTGTGACCAGGATGTCTTCGTTGCCGAGGGATACTGAAATTGAGTGGAGACAAAGGTTGGAGGCTCAAATGGCTTGGAGGCGAAGAATGGATACTGAAATCGAGTGGAGGAAAAGGTTAGATGATGAAATGGATTGGAGGCGAAGAATGGAGACTGAAATTGAGTGCAGGCATAGAATGGAGACTGAGATGGAATGGAGGCAAATCAATGGTTCATTTTCTGTGATGAGGATAGCTTCCATGTCGTCAATGGAGACTCAAACAGAATGGGGAAAAATGAGTGATCCATTTTCTGTTAATAGGACGGCTTCGTTGCCACCAATGGAGACTGGAGAGGAGTGGATGCATAAATATGATCCATTTTTAACTATGAGGACGCCTTTGTTGCCACCAATGGAGACTGGGATAGATTGGAAGGAAAGAAGGGACCTCCAGATACAGACGAACGGGGATGCGCAGCAGAATAGATGGGATAAACTGAAGAATGTTATAAATGAAGGGAATGGAACCTCTTCTTTGCCGTCACCTGGTGGATCTGGATCTGTAGGAAGTGTTGGTTCAGCTGGAACTAGTTTTGAAACTCAACAACACCTACCTAATCAAGGTAATCGAAAACTCAATTGAGTTGTTCCATTTAATTAATTTATCCATTTTCATTATTTTTTGTCTAAAACTAAGAAATATTTTTTTCCTTTGGTTGATGGCACTTCCATTGCAGGTGCAAGTGGTAGTTCTAATGCGATACCTCCAATTAATGGCATATTGGAGCAAATGCAGCATCTGATAGTAGAGCCTATTGAAGCTACTAATGAGCAATCACCCCACTTATCGGGGAAAGAGGCACTCAAAAACTTCTTGCTCAAAATGCCTGGTGTTTCCACCCAAGGTGATGGACCAAATGGAAAGAAGATCGAAGGATTCTTTTACGCGTATAAGAGGGGAGGAGAAGTAAAGATTGTTTGTATTTGTCATGGTCATTTTCTGACACCAGCTCAATTTGTTAAACATGCTGGTGGAGGTGATGTTGATAACCCTTTAAGGCTTATAAATGTCGATCCTAATTAATTATGCTTTGTAGTGACAATGGCTATTGGCCGAAAAACTGTATTAGGTTTAATATCGTTGTTATGTAATTTTTTCTTTTGTTGTTGTACCGACTGAATTCAATGGCTATTTTGCCCATAAAGGCATTAGCTTTGATATTGTCGTTGTTATTTCATTTTTCCTTTGTTATTGTACAGAACTAAGTTTCTCCTATCTAAGATAATAAAAAATTTTCGGGCATACCGCTTGTTTTGTTATTCTATGCATCACCATTTTTGGCTTAATATGAAGCAACAAACAGTTTCTATTCAACAAAATATTTCTGGCACCAAGCAAGCCTTAGCTTGTTGTCCTCTTTTAGAGGTGGAGATGAATTACTCTCTCGGTTTAAAAAAAGGTGATCTAATTTAATTTGATATAAAATTTAAGAATTAAAATAATTTTTTTAATTTTGTGATCCTAATTTTGATGTCCAATGACATGGGCTTTTTCTTAGAAGATTTTGTCTTGCTCTGATCATAATGATCAGGGTTATCAGCACATCTTCTTGGAAGAACCAATACATGTAGCTATTTAATTTTGTTGTTGATGATAAAATAGACAATGACTTAGTGCTCACTCGAGCTTTTTAACATTTTATGTTAGAAAAATGATAGCATGCATATAGAATAGTTATCATTGTTAACGGCTAAAACATTTCGTTTTGGACACCCTGGACTTTTTTTGTCCAAGTTGCTTTTATTTTTGTCTAACTCACCTCCTTTTTTCTGTGTGAGTTTCGGAAATATCCCCATTCATAGGTCCGAGATCTGAATGACTTTAACCTTTTCCTATTTAGGGTTCAAATGGACTAAAACCCATTTGTCTCGAGAAATAATTTAAGCGAATAAATTTGATGTTAGATTATTTGTTTTGTCTTTTAATTTTATTATTTTAAATAGGAGAAAGTGTCAAATATACTTTTTACTTTTATTTATTTGTATGTTTTATTAGTATTTGATATGCTATCCAAGAAGAAAATTGTGATTAATGAAATTGACAAATATAAACTTAACTTAGGGTTTCTTCAAATGACTGATTTCACATTAAGTTATCATTATAATTGCTTTTCATTTTGTTTGATTGGTTAAGATTTTTAATATTTGTATGTTAATTAAGGATTTAAGGTTTGTGCAGTTTAACTTTTTAAAGGGTTAAAGATACTTTTCAACTTAAAGAGTGATCAATTCTTGCTAATTGTTGAAACACTTATTGAAACACCTGATATTAATTGTTTTCCTTATAAAACCCCCAAAACCACTAACTCCAAATTCTAAGTTTATTTTTTGAGTTAAAATTTTATATTTTGTTTAGTCTGATAATATTTTTTGTTGATATAGAATATATGTTTTTAGTTGTACATGCCAGGGGTATCACAAGCCAATGATTTTTGGTTTTTAGAAAGAATGTATATTGGGCTAGTTGTTATATCTTATTAATTTATGGGGATGCGCCTTGTGCGTGTACTACATATGTTAATAAGTAAATTTTTTTATAAAAGTTAAATAAATATTATTTTAAAATATAATACCAACTTAACCTTCGTGAATTCATCTTATTATTTTCTTCCTTTAATTATAAGGGTGAAATTATAATATTAGATCGATTTTGTGTATAACTTTAAAGCAACAAATCAAATCATTCAAATATAAGTTATAAAAAAAATACAAAAATGTCGAATGAAATGAATTTGATTCATGTAAATATCAGGTAATCAAACTTAGTGTAGGACAATGTAGAAGTCATACTTGATAAGTTGATATTTTTAACCTTATGAATTCTCATTTTCCTCAAAATTCTTTTCGGTGTTCCTAAATAAAGGGAAGATGTCAAACTTGCGATACACTTTATTGTTACTCTCACATCATAGACTAATTTGAAAAAATATATAAATGAACAAAATCTTACAAACAAATAGTAGAAGATGGAAAATTAGGGGAAAAGAAAGAACTTTACCATAGGAGAACGTAGAACTCCAAGTGGAAGAACCCAAGATGACAAATTCATATTTGGTTATGGTATATATTATTTAGCTACAACTCTTCGTGTTCTTTAGTTTAAGATTAGAAGGGGGAAAACCTTAATTTATGTACTTACTTAAAGAAAAAATATTCGTTCAAGCCTAGCTTTTCGAGTATGAGTTAGGCCTAAGACCTAATTTAACAGATTTAATTGTGTATTCCTTAAAGCTCAAATATTTGAATTAACAAAAACGTTATTAGTAGTTGATGATGATGATAAAAAAATATATTATTTTATCACTTTTTGGTTGTACATATAATATAAATATTGATCAGTTGGTATATGTTTCTAATCTTAGATTTAACTCCCTTTTATGCATGTGTGTCTTTTCTATCAATTCATGATTTTCTTGTTTTTACTATACCTTTAGGATCCTCCTCTCTTTTACTTGACGAGCCTATACTCTTTCTTATCTCTTACTCTGTCTAAACCCTACATCCTAAATCCTAAACATGCGTCTTCCATTTCTATATACGTACCTTACATGAATCCATGATCGCCGGTTGAAAAACCAAATTTCTTAACACGGGGAGAAGAAGCACACAAGCTACATTGTCCCTGAATAACAATCCGACTTACATGATGCCACTAGCTAAGCTATCTTCCAACATAACCAAAAGGGGGTGGGTGGGGGAACCAAATTCAACGAAATTTTATATGGGGCTCCAGAAATGTTAAAAAGAAGGTGGTGTATGTTCAGAGGTGCAACATCAAGAATAAAGCTGTTGTTAACAACCTGTTTAGTCATTTCGAGCAGTAAAGTTTAGTTTTGAAAATAACTGACTGTGTCGACGGACCACACGACGGACCGTCTTGGTCATGACGGATCGTCGAGGGTCTCCGTCCCAAAATACTTAAACACTGAAATTTGGGTACGGGGAAACAACTCTCTGAACTTCGCAACGGAAGAGCAGCACAGACCGTCGTAGGCACAACGGACCGTCACAGACTCTTTAATGAATTCGACTCTCTGAACTTTGTGACGGAAACAGCAGGACCGACCGTCGCAGGCACGACGGGCCGTCACGAGCTGCGTAACCTTGACTGGGTCGGATTTCTGCTAAAGTTTTAAAGGGGTGTTTTGGAATATTTATGTCAAACTGTATGAAATTAGTGAATAAGTTTAATAACTTATTTACTTGAGGGTTAAAGGAGATAACCTTAAAATAAATAGTGGGTTACTTTTATCATCTTTTATACTTAATTATAATGCAATTAGGGTAAAACAAAGGGAATTTGAAAGAGGAAAAAATTAAAAAGAAAAGAAGAGAGAAAGAGCGAGAGAGAAAGAAGAACGAAGAGAAAGCAAAAAGCATTGGAGAAGTAGATTGCTTGATCACGAATCTTCGGTGGAGGTAGGTTATGGTTTATTCTATTTCATAGTAAACTCTAAATAGCGATTGATATGTGTTGGGTGGTATTGTAAAGTCTTCTATATGCTTTGTTGTGTTGTTGCATGTTGTGATTATGTAAATGGTGATGGATTATAATGATGATACTGTGGAAATTTTAAAAACCTTAAATCCACTTTGTGAATGATGATGCCTTGGTATAAAAGAAGGTTTGATGAACTAAAAGAATGAGATTAGGGGATCGGGTGTCACGAACCGACACGTAAAATTAAGGGGATCGGGTGTCACGAATCGACATGTAGAATTAGGGGATCGGGTGTCACAAACCGACACATAAAATTTAGGGGATCGGGTGTCACGAACCGACACGTAGAATTAGGGGATCGGGTCTCACGAACCGACACGTAGAATTACGGGATCGGAGTGTCACGTACCGACACCAGGAATTAGGGGATCGGGTTTCACGTCCGACACCAGGATAATAAAGAGAATGAATCTTTAATTATGTTAATATACTCAAATTTAAAGAACTCATTCCCCAAATGAGTATGGTGTGGAGGCTTGAGTCCTCATAGATGTGCTTGGGTTGTGGCCAATGGTTATGGTACTTGTTGTTGTCACCAGTTGAGTATGGTAGTCGATTTTATGTTATTATCTGATATATATTGCTTTCTATTTTGAGTTGGACGATGATACCTACTCAGTACTTGTGCCTTGTACTGACCCTTACTTGTAATTTTCTTCTTTGTTATTTGTGGAGTGCAGCAAACGTGCCATCGACTTCAACTCGTCCTCAACTCTAGCCAGTCTTCATCACGTCAGATTTCAGGGTGAGCTATTGGTCCTAGGTCGGACTGGATTCTCTCTCATTTATGTCTTGATGTCCTTGAAGTTCGGACATGGACCATCTGTTTACTTATTTTAGCTTCCTAGATACTCTTAGATTTAGTAATTTGAGGATAGAATGTTATTGTGGTGATGACTTCCAGATTTCGGAATAATAAGTATTTAGTTTTAGAAGTTATTTAATCGATTTTCGTTAATGAGTTTTTTTAGTCTTCCGTATTATATTTTGTTCATTATGGTTGAAATGTTGGTAAATGTTGGGGTTTAGATTTGTTGGTTCGCTCACAGAATAGGATAAGTGTGGGTGCCACTCGCGACTCATTTTGGATCGTGACAAACTTGGTATCAGAGCATTAGGTTCGTTGGTCTCATCACACAAGAACGAGTCTAGTAGAGTCTTGAGGAACGGCAGGGAGACGCCTTTACTTTTCTTTGAGAGGCTACAGGACTTTAGGAAAATTCCATTCTTTCTTTTTTTCGTGCTATTACTTAGATCCAATTGGTATCTAGGTGATACAAATTGGTTTCTGACCATCTTCACTCTATTTCACAGATGGTTAGAACTAGAGCAACAACCACGCCAACACCAACACTGGCAAGACAAGATGCGTCTGAGCCAGCCACTGGGGCTGTAGCTCGAAGAGGAGCAGTGGAAAGAGGTTGTGGTAGAGGTCGCGGGAGGACGTCCTCTAGAGGAAGAGGACAAGCACCTGGCCCATCTAGTACTAGGGCGGTGACTCCTCCACCGACTGAGGACGTAATAAGAGAGGGTGAGGAAGGGGAGAATGAGCAAGTGCAGAATGAGGAATTACCACCGCAACCTACCCCAGAGATGATTAACCAGGTTCTTGCTTATCTTAGCGGGTTATCCGATCAAGGCCAAACGCCTCCAGTGTTTTCTACACCAGCACCGGAGGTTCCGGGAGTACAACAACCAGCTGTTGTGCCTCCCCGCATGGATGCCTCATTGGAAATAAGCGCGTTTACTCGATTGACTACAGGGCCTATAATGACGAGTGATCAGCACGAACTTTTAACGAAGTTCTTGAAATTGAAACCTCCAGTCTTCAAGGGTGTTGAATTTGAGGATGCCTATGATTTTCTGGTTGATTGTCATGAGCTGCTACATAATATAGGCATAGTGGAACGATTCAGTGTTGAGTTTGTAACCTATCAGTTTCAGGGAAATGCCAAAATGTGGTGGCGATCGTATGTTGAGTGTCAACCAGCACAGACACCACCTATGACTTGGGCATCATTCTCTAGCTTGTTTATGGAGAAGTATATACCCCGGACCTTAAGGGATAGGAGGAGGGATGAATTCCTGAGCCTAGAGCAAGGCGGGATGTCGGTTACTACTTATGAGGCTAAGTTTCGTGCATTATCCCAGTATGCCACTTTGCTTCAGTCCACAAGAGCGGATTCACCATTTTGTGAAGCGATTGAGGTCAGATTTGCAGATTCCAGCCTTACAGGTAGCTACTGCAGCAAAATCCTTTCAGGAGGTGGTAGATTTTGTGATAGAAGTGGAGGGAGTGAAGCCAGACGACTTCACCATGGCATCGACACCTAAGAAGTTTCATAAGGGAGGTGAGTTTGGTGGGTCTTACTCCAGAGGGCAGAGTTCAGGAGGTTACCCAGCCCGACCTGTTCAGTCCTCACTGCAGGCTGTAGTTGGGGGTCCACCGCAGACTGGTCAACACTTCTCTGAGTTTGGGGGTTATCCCCAGACTCCGTCGTTCTCATAGAGACCTATGCTTGAACCCAGAGAGTGTTATGGATGTGGGGAGACTGGATATATAAGGAGGTATTGTCCAAAACAGAGTTACACACCCCCAATAGTCAGAGATAGAGGTGGTCATGGAAAAGGCCGCTATTCTGGAGGATGGGGTGGCCAAGGTAATGGAGGTCACCAAATCAACTGGGGTGGCGGGAAAACTTGAACTACTGCAGCGCAACATGGTAGGGGCAACGGGCAGACAGGTGATAGGGCCCATTGTTATGCTTTCTCTAGGAGGTCTGAAGCGGAGACATCTGATGTTGTTATCACAGGTAATCTTTTGGTTTGTGATTGCATGGCTTCTGTATTATTTGATCCTGGCTCCACATTTTCATATGATCTTCCTCATTTGCTACTGGTTTTGATTTACATTGTGATTTGCTTGACATGCCTATTCGTGTTTCTACTCCGGTGGGTGAGTCTGTGATAGTTGAAAAGGTGTATAGGTCTTGTCTTGTAGCTTTTGTGGGGAGCAATACTCATGTAGACTTGGTTATCCTAGAAATGGTTGACTTCGATGTGATTCTGGGTATGACTTGGCTTTCTCCAAATTTTGCAATCTTAGATTGTAATGCTAAAATTGTAACGTTGGCCAAGCCTGGGACAGATCCGTTAGTATGGGAGGGTGACTACACTTCACTCCAATTCGTATCATCTCCTTTCTTCGTGCTAAGAGAATGGTTAGTAAAGGGTGTTTATCTTTCTTGGCATACCTCAAGGATGATACTACCCAAGTACCTTCAATTGAGTCGGTTTCGATAGTCCGTGAGTTTCTGGATGTATTTCCTACAGACCTTCCTGGTATGCCACGGGATAGGGATATTGACTTTTGCATTGATCTGGAGCCGGGTACTCGCCCCATTTCCATACCCCCTTATAGAATGGCTCCCGCTGAGTTAAGGGAGTTAAAGGCCCAACTTCAAGAGTTGTTAGGCAAAGTCTTCATTAGACCAAGTGCTTCCCCTTGGGGTGCTCCTGTTTTGTTTGTGAAGAAGAAAGATGGAATTTTTCGGATGTGCATAGACTACAGACAACTGAATAAGGTAACTATTAAGAACAAGTATCCTCTTCCTCGCATCGATGATTTGTTCGATCAGTTACAAGGTGCTTGTACGTTCTCAAAAATCGATTTGAGATCTGGTTATCATCAATTGAAAATACGGGCAACGGATGTGCCAAAAACTGCTTTCCGGACCAGGTATGGACATTATGAGTTCTTAGTAATGTCTTTTGGGCTTACGAATGCCCCTGCTGCTTTCATGAGCTTGATGAACGGGATTTTTAAGCCATATCTGGATCTCTTTGTCATTGTATTCATTGATGATATACTGGTATACTCCAAGAGCAGGAAAGAACATGAGGAGCACTTGAGAATTGTATTTGAAATGTTGAGGGAGAAAAAACTTTATGCCAAATTCTCCAAGTGTGAGTTTTGGCTAGATTTAGTGTCCTTCTTGGGGAACGTAGTTTCTAAGGATGGAGTAATGGTGGATCCTTCTAAGATCGAAGCAGTGAAGAGTTGGGTGAGACCTACTAATGTTACAGAGGTAAGGAGCTTCGTTGGTTTAGCTAGCTACTACCGCCGATTTGTCAAGGGATTTTCTTCTGTTGCTTCCCAATTGACAAACTTGACTAAGCAGAGTGTTCCATTTGTATGGTCGGGCGAGTGTTAAGAAAGCTTTCAGAAGCTCAAGACTTTGTTGACTACTGCACCAATTCTTACCCTGTCAGTGGAAGGTAAGAATTTCATTGTTTACTGTGATGCATCCTATTCTGGTTTGGGTGCAGTGCTAATGCAAGAGAAGAATGTAATTGCTTATGCTTCGAGGCAATTAAAGGTGCATGAACGTAATTATCCGACCCACGATTTGGAGTTGGCTGCAGTAGTGTTTGCATTAAAGCAATGGAGACATTATCTATATGGGGTTAAGTGTGAAGTCTATACGGATCATTGTAGTTTACAGTATGTCTTTACTCAGAAAGATTTGAATTTGAGACAGAGGAGGTGGATGGAACTACTGAAGGACTATAATATCACTATCTTGTATCATCCGGGAAAAGCTAATGTTGTGGCGAATGCTTTAAGTAGAAAGGCAGGAAGCATGAGAAGTCTAGCTCACTTGCAGGTTTCTAGACGCCCATTGGCTACAGAGGTTCAGACTCTGGCTAATGACTTTATGAGGCTGGAAGTACTAGAGAAGGGAGGATTTTTTGCCTGTGTGGAGGCAAGATCTTCCTTTCTTGACAAGATTAAGGGAAAGCAGTTTACTGATGAGAAACTGATCTGGATTTGAGATACGGTATCGCGAGGAGAGGCTAAAGAAGCAAAAATCGATGAGGAAGGTGTATTGAGAATTAAGGGAAGGGTATGTGTACCCCGCGTCGATGATTTGATTCACACTATTCTTACAGAGGCTCATAGTTCAAGGTATTCTATACATCCTGGTGCAACCAAGATGTATCGTGACCTAAAGCAACATTTTTGGTGGAGTAGGATGAAGCGTGACATTGTTGATTTTGTTGCTCAATGCCCGTATTGTCAGCAGGTAAAGTATGAACACCATAGGCCTGGAGGGACACTTCAGAGAATGCCCATTCCTGAATGGAAGTGGGAGAGAATTGCAATGGACTTCGTGGTTGGTCTTCCAAAGACAATGGGTAAGTATGACTCTATTTGGGTGATTGTTGACAGATTAACTAAGTCTTCTCACTTCGTTCCGGTTAAGGTGACTTACAATGCAGAGAAGTTAGCCAAACTTTATATCTCAGAAATTGTTCGATTTCACGGAGTTCCACTTTCCATTATATCAGATAGAGGTACGCAGTCTACTTCTAAGTTTTGGAAAACATTGCATGTTGAATTAGGTACTAGGTTGGATCTTAGTACTGCATTTCACCCTCAGACCGATGGTCAGTCTGAGCGGGCGATTCAGGTTTTGGATGATATGCTTCGTGCATGTGTGATAGAGTTTGGTGGTCATTGGGATAACTTCTTACCCTTAGCAGAGTTCTCATACAACAATAGCTATCACTCAAGTATTGATATGGCCCCATTTGAGGCACTGTATGGGAAAAGATATAGGTCTTCCATTGGGTGGTTTGATGCATTTGAGGTTAGACCTTGGGGTACTGACCTTCTGAGGGATCGTTAGATAAAGTGAAATGCATTCAAGAAAATCTTTTAGCGGCTCAAAGTAGACAGAAGGAATATGCAGATCGAAAGGTTAGAGACTTGGATTTTATGGAGGGTGAACAAGTCTTGCTGAAGGTTTCACCCATGAAAGGGGTGATGCGGTTTGGTAAGCGAGGTAAGCTTAGTCCGAGGTACATTGGTCCATTTGAAGTTCTGAAGCGCGTGGGGGAGGTAGCTTATGAATTAGCCTTGCCCTCAAGACTCTCAGGTGTGCACCCGGTATTTCATGTGTCTATGCTGAAAAGATACCATGGGGATGGAAATTACATCATTTGTTGGGATTCAGTTCTTCTTGATGAGAATTTGTCTTATGAGGAGGAGCCTGTTGCCATTTTAGATAGAGAAGTCCGCAAGTTGAGATCAAGGGAGATTGCATCCATCAAGGTTCAATGGAAGAATCGGCCAGTTGAAGAGTCCACTTGGGAGAAGGAGGTTGATATGCAAGAAAGATATCCACACCTTTTCACAGATTCAGGTACTCTTTCTCGCCCTTGTTTTTCTTCTTGTGATCGTTCGAGGACGAACGATGGGTAAATTGGTATCTATTGTAACCACCTGTTTAGTCTTTTTGAGCAGTAAAGTTTAGTTTTGAAAATAACTGACTGTGTCGACAGACCACACGACGGATCATCGAGGGTCTCCGTCCCAAAACACTTAAACTCTGAAATTTGGGTACGGGGAAACAACACTCTGAACTTCTCGACGGAAGAGCAGCACGGACCGTCGTAGGCACGACGGACAATCACAGACTCTTTAATGAATTCGACTCTCTGAACTTTGTGACAGAAACAGCAGAACGGACCGTAGCAGGCATGACGGGCCATCACGAGCTGCGTAACCTTGACTGGGTCGGATTTCTGCTAAAGTTTTAAAGGGGTGTTTTGGACTATTTATGTCAAACTGTATGAAATTAGTGGGTAAGTTTAATAACTTATTTACTTGAGGGTTAAAGGAGATAACCTTAAAATAAATAGTGGGTTACTTTTATCATCTTTTATACTTAATTATATGGTAATTAGGGTAAAACAAAGAGAATTTGAAAGAGGAAAAAATTAAAAAGAAAAGAAGAGAGAACGAGAGAGAGAGAAAGAAGAACGAAGAGAAAGCAAAAAGCATTGGAGAAGTAGATTGCTTGATCACGAATCTTCAGTGGAGGTAGGTTATGGTTTATGCTATTTCATAGTAAACTCTAAATAGCGATTGATATGTGTTGGGTGGTATTGTAAAGTCTTCTATATGCTTAGTTATGTTGTTGCATGTTGTGATTATGTAAATGGTGATGGATTATAATGATGATACTGTGGAAATGTTAAAAACCTTAATCCACTTTGTGAATGATGATGCCTTGGTATAAAAGAAGGCTTGATGAACTAAAAGAATGAGATTAGGGGATCGGGTGTCACGAACCGACACGTAGAATTTAGGGGATCGGGTGTCACGAACCGACACGTAGAATTAGGGGATCGAGTGTCACGAACCGACACGTAAAACTAGGGGATCGGAGTGTCACGTACCGACACCAGGAATTAGGGGATCGGGTGTCACGTTCCGACACCAGGATATTAAAGAGAATGAATCTTGAATTATGTTAATATACTCAAATTTAAAGAACCTATTCCCCAAATGAGTATGGTGTGGAGGCTTGAGTCCTCATAGATGTGCTTGGGTTGTGGCCAATGGTTATGGTACTTGTTGTTGTCGCCAGTTGAGTATGGTAGTTGATTTTATGTTATTATCTGATATACATTGCTTTCTATTTTTAGTTGGCCGATGATACCTACTCAGTACTTGTGCCTTGTACTGACCCCTACTTGTAATTTTCTTCTTTGTTATTTGTGGAGTGCAGCTAACGTGCCATCGACTTCAACTCGTCCTCAACTCTAGCCAGTCTTCATCACGTCAGATTTCAGGGTGAGCTATTGTTCCTAGCTCGGACTGGATTCTCTCTCATTCATGTCTTGATGTCCTTGAAGTTCGGACATGGACCATCTGTTTACTTATTTTAGCTTCCTAGATACTCTTAGATTTAGTAATTAGAGGATAGAATGTTCTTGTGGTGATGAGTTCCGGATTTTTGGAATAATAAGTATTGAGTTTTAGAAGTTATTTAATCGATTTTCGTTAATGATTTTTTTTAGTCTTCCGCGTTATATTTTGTTCATTATGGTTGAAATGTTGGTAAATGTTGGTGTTTAGATTTGTTGGTTCGCTCACATAATAGAATAAGTGTGGGTGCCACTCGCGGCTTGTTTTGGGTCGTGACAAAAGCTATGCTAGCCAGCTAGCGTGGAGACTCTTTAAAGGAATCAGAGATGATAGTCAATAGAATTATTGTAGATGTGTTGACAATAATACATTATCCTCGTCCACTAAGTGTGCGTCAAGAAATCAAACAAATAATTATTTCTAACATCTCGAACCCAATAGACAAATCTACTAAGGCTAAAACAACGAATGAAATATTCCGTACATCATTAGTGTACCACAACATATGTACATCATTAGTGTACCATAATATAAAGGGTAAAAATAACATTATAGTTCTTATATTTCTCCTCCATCTCCTAAGCTCTCAGAGTAGTCAAGTCATTCCACTTAATCCTTGATACGATAGATATGTTAATCTTCTTCCTCCGCCTCCTAATCTCTAAATCAAATAACAGGAATTTAAGTTGGATTTAAATACGTAACTTGTAAACTTTAAGTAAGAATATTTTAAATTACTTAATCCCAAATCCTAAGATATAAATAAAATAATTTTAACACTATTTTTAAAATTTAACAAGCAATCCTAATTCTGAAACCCTTAAACTCATTACCTCCTACACCATAAACACAAAATCATCGTGGCCATTTTATGAGAATTTGTTAAACACGATATATTTATTATTTTTTCTAGTTGAATTGTTAATAATTTTTCATAGTTTGAAATAAGTGAATTGTTCCAAGTTTAAGAGAATTGTTGGGACATGTTTCATATTTATCCTTCATTTAATGAGGTTTTCTAACTACTTTACATTTTATAGGAGAATAGTTTGAAATAGTCTAAATAACAATAGTGGAAAGTAGTATTTTAATTAGTTATGTACTAAACTATTTTTCTTAAGAATGTGTCCTATTTCAACAATACACTTAATTAACTGTACTAGAGAAAGTATTAAGTTGAAAAAACTACATAATTGCACAAAATTCATTCCTTATTAATCTTCTTCTTATAGTTTGAAATAATTATTATTGTCTCATAAATTAATAATTTATAAATAAGGAGTTGTTTATTTCTGCACAGGCTCACCTACTTTCGATAGTCAACAGACTTACAAACTTGATCTCATACAATTAGAGTCCCTGAGACAATTATTTTGTATAGTACTGATCTTGTATGTTTGTGCAAAACTTGAATAGTTTTGTTAGAACCTTACTTTTAGCGAAGCAGCTACTGAAACAATAGGTTGAGCTTAAGCTCTTCTTACCTTTGTAATTTTATTCATCAGTATAAAAATCTCACCACCATATGGCGATAACATATATATATATATATATATATATATAAGACTTCAAATTAAATACACTTATATACATGTATTTTGCTCTTGGATATATTATGAAATACAAATAGGGAAACAGGCCGGCGAGAGAGTCAGATTAGCCTTGCATATACACTTGAATATAGTATATCTAGAATAAATTAAAAATAATTATGAACCGCATTTATCCGAAATGCATGTATATAAGAACCAAAATTTTGCACAAACGATACTTTCAAAAATACTCACGAAAAGCACATAATTAAATTCTTAACTAGTGAGATTTATGTTGTTTACCTTATTTAGGTTAGTAATGCCGAAAGTAAAAATAATCAGATATTATAACATTTAATAAAATTTTCCAATAAAATAAAATAGAAAAATACATTTACTTAACCTTTTCCTATTTTTAAAGTCATAAAAAAGTTATAAAAATGAATTTACAATTAACACGCATGTCACTTTTGATCAGTACCTTTTGGGAGCAATTTCCTAAGTTGTAAAAATGAATTTACAATTAACAGGTGTCACTTTTGATTAGCTACCCATAGATTCACATGTTTTCTACCTTTACACCCTGGAAGTTACTCCTTTAATTTTATAATCTCCTAAATTTCCTAATGGTTTCTCCTCCCTGAAGCTTTCATTGAGTTTTCTATGTCCATTTAATAATTTTTTAGTTTGAATTTCAATCTCTCTCAATTTTTTTTGATTTTGCTAATATGGAGAAAATTGAAGAAAATTGAGAAAACATGAGGAATGTGGATCTGAATGTAGTGTGTTTATTGAACGGTAATTTGAGAGTTTAGACCTAAGAAATTTATGATATTGAATCATTCATCGTTAATAACTAATGAAAATTATTCTTTGTTATTTTCAGGTGAATCAAGTGGATCACAAAGAAGTGTTTCTTGACTTCTTGAAACCCAACAACCACCTAATCAATGTATAAAATATTTGTTCCTTTTTACTTTTTATTTACTTGAATTAAAAAATAAGTGTAAGTTCACGAAAAATGGTAACGATTAGATTCTCAAAATTATTAATGAGAAATCACGGGTGTTGTCAGGGGAAAGTGCTCAAGAAGTCAGAGAGAAGCTGAGGTACTTCTTGCACAGCATGCCTTGTGTTGTTTATGACTCACAAAATGGAAAGAAGACTGAAGGATACTTATTATACTCGTCTGTGAGAAGAGAAGATCTGAAGATAGTTTGTAGTTGTCATGCTAATTTTCTAACCCCCGCTGAATTTGTGAAACATGGTGGTGGAGGTGACATGGAAAACCCTTTAAAATATATAGATATAGTTCTTGCCTTAAAAATGGACTAGTTGCTTTGTTATGATTGTTATTTGATCTTTTCTTTTGTTGTTGTACTAAATAAGTTCAATAGCTATTGCCCAAAAAGGTCTTAGCTTTGATGTCGTTGTTATTTGATCTTTTATTTTGTTGTAGAAGAGTAAGTCTCTTCCATCAAAACTATATTAAGGTTATTTTTCGGTCATTCTACTTATTCTTTTTTTCTATGCAATGTTAATTTGAGATTTATTTAGAAGCAACTAACATGTTTGAAGTATTTCTCAGATATTTTTCAAGGATGACAAGCTTATGCAAGTACGAACCTTATGAAAAATGAGTTAGAAAAATAATTATTATAATTGGATTGATTTAAATAATTGATCTGATTAGAGTTTCTTATAGTTCTACAATTTCGAATTCAGACAAATGGATTGATGAGTACTCTATGTTTCATAGATAATATGAAGGATTAAAGTTTCATTTGTAGAATTCTCTTATTTTCTACGTGTTTTTGAATGTAATGAAAGTTTTTTGAAAAAATATGAACTTATAATGGTAACCGAAACTATCTTTAAATATCTCTTATTTTTTGTATATATTGTTAGGAAATTCTTCTATCACAAATTCAAAGCAACTATTTCACTATGTAACTAATAGGGCTGTATAATAAGTTTTTTAGAATTAATTTGCATAATTTATGACCAGTAAACTAAGCAATTCATTTGTCTTGCCTAGCTTGTCTAGATATTGTCAATTTCTAATTATCCCTATAAAAGTGTTTTTTTCCCTCTCTTGTAAGATTTTCAATAGTTATGTGTTAATTAAGCTTTGGAGTTTTAACTTTTTATAGGGGGTTTAAAATTATTTTTCTGAAAGAAACTATCGTTCGAAATTAATAAGAATGATGTTAATGTCACTCACTATCTTAGAGAAATCCACAAAGTAGCGGACTATTTAACAAAATGGGCCATAATGATTAACATATCAACCATCTACAATAATTTTAATGAATTGCTATGTGGTATATTGTAAAATTACATAAATTTTATAGTGTTGAGAGCTAATTATAACACATCCCTATTGATTCTCAAATTACAAAAAATTCTTTAAATTATTATAAGATATCAGATACATCGGAAACAGTGGATACATAATTCACTGATTGTGAATGATGCATTACTTAATGGAAGAGATGTATCTGACAGGGGAGGGATATACCCGAGAGGAGATAAAGATATATTTGATTGATTATTGTAATTTTTTAAAAATGGTAAAAATATTTTAGAAATAATAATAAAATAAAATGTGTATTTTAGTCCTTTTTTCACATATTAATGGCTCAATCTTCCTGGAAAATGCCCAGATGCTCAGTTTTAGGATTAAATGTCGTAAAGATGACATTTTCTAATCATCCTTTTTGATTATGTAATATATTGTTATTTCTCGTATCAGTTGTAGTATTTATGTGTTAATTATAGGGTTTGGGGTTATTTTTTTAAGGGTTTGTAAGTTTTCTCTTTAACATAGGGTTTTCATTTCGTAATAAATTTTGAAGGTACGTGCTAAAATTCCTTAAATTAATTATGTTCTTTATGTGTTCGGGTTTATTTTTAAGTGTTTTAGAATATTTTAAGTTTATTTTTTAAATTACTACTTTATTTGATATTGTGTTGTGTCATGTTGCTATTTTTTATGTTGGAATATATGGATGATTTTTTATGTTTTTGAGTCTCAATAAATTTAGAATTTAGAGTTAAGGGTGGAATTTTATATATGTGATCTAGAACATAGGAACGAACTAATTGATGATATTTTTTTTTTCATTTATTGTGTTTCATTTTTTGATTCCTTATTCGAAAATTAATTAAGTATGAATGTACATGCCAATTCCAAATAAAAATCTGATAGCCTGGTCATGAATTACTCACAAATAATTTTATTTTTTAGTATGCATTAAATTGTAGTTTACATGCATTAGTATAGTTGTTTTGTTTTGTTAAAATTTCTAGATCAAAATCTTAATAGGATAGAATATTTCTTGTCCTAAGATCTAAAAGGAGGTTATTCTTTATGTTTCTTTCCATTTGGTTGTTAATATCATTATGTTATGAATAATAATAAAATAAAAAAGACCTACCTTTAGGTCAAGAGGTAAGTCAGAGTTGAATATCACATTTCAATAGAAAAAGAAAAACAATCATTTCTAAATGGATTAAGAAAAAGAAACTTTTTTTTATGATTCTAGAGATTAAAGTAAATCAACAAGTGATTTGAATGTGTAAAAAAATCTCGTGAAAGAATTAATATTTTGTAACTGAAAGAAAAATGGCAAGGCACAACATTGAGGGGGTGATGTTCAATGTCAATTATAAATGATGTATTTTGTAAAATTTTGATTGATATAATAAATGAAGGTGACACTAAACAAGCAAAAACTTATGTTATAAGTAGTTGATGATGATGATAAAAAAATGTCCAGTTTATCACTTATTTTGTTGCATTTATAATATAAATATTGATTTGCTTGGTTTATGATTCTAATCTTAGATTTTGCTTCCTTTTATGAGAATGTGTATTTCCCATCAATATCTTTATCTTCTTGTTTTGATATACTTCACTTAATTTAGATCTCAAAATCCTCCTTTTTTTTACTTAATGAGCCTATATTGTAACGACCTATTTAGTCGTTTTGAGCAACAGATGTTATTTCTGGAAAACTGGCTGAGACGACGGATCCCACGACATACCGTCATGGGCACAACGGACCGTCGAGTGGGTCTCGTTTCAAAACACTTAGAAATTCTAAAAAATGGGTATTGAAATCGACTCTCTGAACTTCCTAACGGAGTGGCAAGACGGATCGTCACAAGCGTGACGGACCGTCACAGACTCTTTAAGGGAATTGAGTCTCTGAACTCTGTGACGGAGCAGCAGGACGGACCATCGCAGGCACGACGGGCCGTCACAGGCTGCGTAATCCCAGGCGGAGTCGGATTTCTTTAATGTTTTAAGGGACGTTTTTGACTTTTCCTGCTTTAATTATAAAGTTAGTGGGTCAATATTAATAAGTCTAATTACTTGGGGGTTAAAAGAGGTAACCTTGAGTAAATTAGTGGGTTATTATTGCCATCTTTTATTCTTAATTATATGCTAATTAGGGTAAAAGAAAGAGGGTTTGAATAAAGAAAATAGAAAGAACAAAGAGAGAGAGAGGATCGAACGAGAAGAGGAAAACACAAAGCTTTGGGGAATTTGCTTGCTTGATCACTAATCTTCGGTGGAGGTAGGTTATGGTTTTTATGCTATTCGTAGTAAACTCTTAATAGCGAATGATATGTATTGGGTAGTGTTGTAAACCCTTCTATATGCTTAATTGTATGCTTGCATGAATGTGATTATGTAATTGTGATAAAATACGCATGATGAGGCTATTGAATCCGAAATCTTGAGAAACCCTAGTCTACTTTGTTAATGATGATGCCTTAGTGTAAAACAAGGCTCGATGAACGAAAGTAGTGAGATTAGGGGATCGGGTGCCACGTTTCGGTACCAGGATAGTATATGGATCGGGTGCCACGTTCCAATACCAGGATAGTATATGAGGATCGGAGTGTCACGTTCCGACACCAGGATAGTATATGGATCAGGTGCCACGTTTCGGTACCAGGATAATATATGAGGATCGGAGTGTCACGTTCCGACACCAGGATAGTATATGGATCGGGTGCCCCGTTCCGGTACCAGGATAGAATATGGATCGGGTGTCACGTTCCGATACCAGGGTAGAATTAGGATCGGAGTGTCAGGTTCCGACACCAGGATAGTATATGAGGAGCGGAGTGTCACGTACCGACACGAGAGGAATAAAGATAATGAATCTTGAAAGATGTTAATATACTCAATCTAATGAACTTAATTCCCAAATGAGTATGAGGAGGAGGCATGAGTCCTCATTGATGTGCTTGGTGTCGCGACCAAGGGTTATGGTAATTGTAAATGCCGCATGTTGAGTATTGTAGTTGATTTTATGATATTATCTGATATATACTGTTTTCTATTTTGAGTTGGCCGATGATATCTACTCAGTACCTGTGTTTTGTACTGACCCCTACTTGCATGTTTTCTTTTTAATTATTTGTGGAGTGCAGCAAACGTGCCGTCGTCTTCAACTTAACCGCAACTCTAGCCAGTCTTCATTACTCCAGATTTCAGGGTGAGCTAATGCTTCTAGCTTGGACTGGATCTTCCTCTTCATGTCTTGATGCGTTGAAGTTACGGCATGGACTAGCTTTTTATGTATTTTAGCTTCTTAGACACTCTTAGATTTAGTAATTTGAAGTAGATGTTCTTGTGATGTTGACTTCCAGATTTTGGGGATAATGAATGTTGTTGAGTTTTTAGAAGTTATTTAATTGATTTTCATTAATGAGTTTAAGTCTTCCGCATTATTTTCTGTTATTATTGGTAAATGATTGGGTTAGATTGGTTGGTTCACTCACATAGTAGGATAAGTGTGGGTGCCAGTCGCGGCCCGATTTAGGTCGTGACATATACCCAACGAGATTTCAACACTTCTTTAAGTACTTCATTCTAGTGCAACTAGTTTCAGTACTATTAGAATCCTTATTACTATCCTCAATCCCCATGGTCCTTAATCTCTCCTCCATTTCCTGAGATTCATTCCACTTAACCCTTGATATGTCAGATACGTTCCTTTTCTTCCTCCACCTCTTAATCTATAAATTCAATATCAAGAATTTAAATATCTAACCTGAAAACTTAAAAAATATTTTAAATTAGTTAACCCTAAACCCTAAAATAGAAATAAAACAATTTAACACATTATTTTTCAAATTTAGCAAGCAAACCTAATTTAAAAATCTTTAAACTCGTTAATTCCTACACCATTAACACAAAATCGTTGTGGCCAGTTTATCAGAATTTGTTAAAAAAGATATAAATTTATTAATTTTGTCTTTATTGAGTAAATTTTTGAGAATTTTAAAGTAAGTGAGTTGATAGAAACTTAAGAGAAATGTTGGGAAATTTCATATATATCCTTCATTTAATGAGGTTCTTAACTACTTTACATTTTATAGGAGAATAATTTGAAAATGATCTTAAGAACAATTGTGGAAAGTAGCATTTCAATTAGTTATGAACTAAATTATTTTTATTAAGGAGTATGTCATATTCGAAAAATTCACTTAACATGGATAAAGGAAGTAATAAATTGAAAATCTTCATAATTACGAAAAACATTCTTACATTATTAACTTACTACTATCCCTATAGTTTGAAATAATTACATAATGTCTTTCTAATTAATAGTTTCATATCAGATTTTAAAGTAGATACACTAGATATATGTATTTTCTCTATCAGATACATTATAGATTGGAAAAGAAGCGGGCGAGATAGTCAGAGACATGAAAATACAATTGGATTTTTACAACCAATTTCGAACCTCGTTTATCCGAAATACATGTATATTTGGACCAAAATTTTGCACGATTGACAACTTCTTTAAAAAACTCACGAAAAGTCTCATAATTATATTCTTAACTAGTGAGATTTATATTGTTTATGTTATTCAGGTTAGTAATGCCAAAAGTAAAAAATAATCAGATAATATAACATATAATAAATTTTTCCAATAAAATAAAGTAAAAAATTAACATTTAATTAACCTTTTCCTCTTTTTATAAAAGTGGTTAAAAAGGGTTACAAAAGAAATTTACAACTTAAAACAAAAAACAAAACAAAACAAAAGGAAAAAAAAGTAACAAAAAGAAAAAAAAAGAAAAAAACAAAAAACAAAAAATATGGGTCATGGTATTCATACAAGAGTCTTTCACATGTTTTCTCATCCTAGTGGGATACAAGAGTCTTTCACATTTTTTCTACCTTTGCACTCTGCAATCTTCTCCTTTATAATATGCTAAAGGGTCTAATGGTTTCTTCGTCCTGAAATTTTTAAGAAATTTTTCTATATCCATGTTATAATATTTTTAGTTTGAAATTCAGTAACTCTCATTTTTTTTTTGATTTTCCTAACATGGACATAGCTGGAGAAAATTCAAGGAATGTGAAGTTGAATTTAGGGCCTTCATTAATTGGTAATTTGGGCATTAACTCAAAAAAAATGAAGATATTGAACCGTTCATTGTCAATAACTAATGGAAATTATTCTTTGTTGTTTTCACGTGGATTACAAGGAAGTGTTGCTTCAAGTTTGACTGATTTGAAACCCAACAACCACCTAATCTATGTAAAAAAAAAATTCTTCCTTTTTATTCTTTTGTTGAAACACTCTTTATTTACTCAACTAAAAAGAATTGTGTAAGTTCACAAAAAAATGTATCGATTAGCCTTTTCAAGTTTCTCGAAGCTACTAATGAAAAATAATAAATGTTGTCAGGGAAAAGTGCTAAAGAAGTTGGAGAGAAGCTGAGAAAATTCTTGTACAAGATGCCTTCTGTTTTCTATGACGGACTAAATGGAAAGAAGACGAAAGGATACTTGTTATACTCCTTTACGAAGAGAGAAGATTTGAAGATAGTTTGTGCTTGTCATGCTATTTTTTTATTCCAACTGAATTTGTCAAACATGGTGGTGGTGGAGGTGACGTTGATGTTGAGAACCCTTTAAACTATATAAATATAATTCTTGACTACTGAAAAATGGACTAGCTGCTTTAATATGGTAATTATGTGATCTTTCCTTTAATTTTGTTGTACCGAAAAAGTTCCATGGCTATGATCCAAAAAGGCAGTAGCTTTGATATCGTTGTTATTTGATCTTTCATTTTATTGTATAAGATTAAGTCCTTTCTATCAGAGATATATTAAGGTTATGTTTTAGTCATTCTGCTTATTTTTTTTTTGGTTATGTGGTGCTTACTTAAGCTTTAATTAGAAGAACCTAACAACTTTTAAAGGGTTTCTAAGTTATTTTTCAACTTGACATTTTGAGATATTGAAACACTTGATATTAGTTGTTTTCTTTATGTACTAGGATTTGGTGTATCTACTATCTTTAAGTTTTTCTAACTTTATTATTCGAGTAAGAACGTCTGTATGACTATATCTTGTAACAAGAGGATGGCAAGCATGTGCAAGTCGGACCTTATGGAACATGGGTTATTAAAAAATAATTATAATTTAATGTATTTATATAATTGATTCAAATAGAATATGTTATAGTTCTATAATTTCGAGTTCATGCCAACAGATTAATGAATGCTCTATTTTTCATAAAAATATGAGAATAAAGTTTTATTTGCAGTTTTTTTTGTTATTCTCTACATGTTTTTGGATTTAGTAAAAGTGTTTTTGAAAAAAAATGAACTTATTATCATAATTTAATGGTCTAAACTATTTTCTGTATATATTGTTCAGGCAATTGGATTACCGTCGCCAATAAATCGATCTAATACCATCACTACCATTAGATTACGTCAATAAAGCACCAATAATAAGACCAACTCGATTCAAGGATATTCTTTTGTCACAAATTCAAAGTAAGAATTTCAATCTGCAACTAATATGATAATGTATAATAAGTTTTTTAAAAAAAATTATTTTTCACAATTTTTGACCACTAAAATAAACATTAATAAATTCCAACTCATTTTACTTGTTCTTTGACGTGTGAGAGAGGAGATGAGTAACGTGTGAGTAAATATGACCAACTTTTATCATCTAAATATTATAAAAAAGTCATTTATCTGGATATTATATAGTTTGTATATACTATGTATCAGTTCATCACAAACTCATAAAGTTTGCTTTCTAACAAATATTTCAAACAAATTTGCAAATGACGGATCGCAACTCTTTGGATAAAGAAGAAATCAATCAACATTTCGACTTCAATTTCAAACTTATGCAATCTCCAAGTACACAGTCTCATTACCAAGTCTGAAGTATAGCCTGAATCACTACTTATTACAAAAATTAACTTGTATCACTAAAAAATATACAAAAGGAAAAAGTTAAATTTTGAATTTTCTTTATGTGTTATGGTTGATTGTTAACTTCTTTAGAATTTTCAATGTTTATTTTGTAAGTCACGACTTCTATTTCTTGTTAATCAGACAATTATATAGTATTACATATATTATTAGTTATGTTATATTGTATTGCTATTTTTGATGTATGAATATATGGATGACTTTTCTAGGTTTTTGAGTCCCATTGTAATTTAGGGATTACGGGTAAATTTTACATGTGTGGTTTAGGCTTTAGGTGTGAATTCATTGACATATTTGATCCTCTTTTTTTAATTATGATTCATAATTTCTTAATCCCGTATTCAAAAATTAAATGTAATTATGAATGTGTACGACAATTTCAAAGTGCAAACCCAACAATCCCGTCATGAATCACTCTCTAATAATTTTTTTTTTGAATATCCTAAATTTGTTTATGATGAAGACCTACCCTTAAGGTCAAGAGGTATATCAAAATAGAATAATTCAAATTCAGGGTTGTTCAAAATCAAATCAAATTAAACCAAAATTGATATCCGAACCAATAATTTGGTTATTGAGTCAATGATTCGGATCTCAATTTACTATAAACTTCTTATTGGCCTATTGATTCGGGTCTCGGTTTGACCATATTTATTATCGGGTCCCAATAACCCGATAAGAAGTTTAATTAACTACATTTATATCACTTAAGGACTTAGGCACTTTTAGCTTTTAGGGTTTACGCTCCAGTTTTCAGACTCTTTGTAGTGACTTCATATATAGTTGGCACTTAAATTTCACAATAATATTCCAAAGTTGTGATATCACTTATTTTCATTATAACTGCTCCTACGTCGGCAAGTTAACTTTAAGTCTGTGTTTTTATCTTCTCATTATAGTGAGTGAGTCAATGATATATGCCTGCAATATTGCAATACTATAATCTGCAATTGAACATTTATTATGAGTAACCGCCTCATGATCATTAATGGTTTTCGTTAGTAGTACTGTTGTAATATTTTCTCTTTATTTCATATAAAAATTAGTGTAGTTGTTAAGAGGAATCATTTTGAGTTTTGCCAGTTTGGGCAATATTGACATCTCTGTCCATGCTAATATGGAATTTTATTAAGTGTTTTATGTAGTAATGGACTAACGGGAAAAAATTCATCAGGGACTCTTAGCTACTGTCTATTGTTAATTAGTACTTAGTCCGATAGTAATTATCAATGAGAATTGTGTGAACTATTAACGGTTAATTGTTAACAATAATCGAATCGATAAAAATCACTAATCGATAAGCCAATAATTGATAAATTGACATCTTAATGGTTCCATAGGGATTTAGTATGATTTGTAATCGATAATCGATAAATAAAACTGATAAAATCCAAAATCAAACCAAACTGACTGATACGCAGCCTAAAATTCAACAAAAACGAAAAATAACTCTTACCCACTGAAATAAGATTTTCTTTTAATAATGATATAGATTTAAGTAAATTAACATGTGATTGGAATGCGTCAAAAAAATCTCATGAAAGGGGCTATCAAGTTGGAAAACCTTTTACTAGACTAACAAAGACTCTGCATGTTAGATGTAATAGCATTTTTGTATCCCCTTCCTCAAGTAGTTTGAATGATCACGGCTGTTCGGTACAAATGAACGCGTTTATTTTGACGACTGACAAAACTGCATAATGGAGAAAACTTGATTCGAAGATGCCAAAGATTACTCGAAGAAGAATTAGGAGGCTCACTTAAAGTAGGAAAGATACAACATAATTGGATAAGGAAAGAAGCATAAGTTTATAGTTATTTATGGCAAATACTACTTCCTACTTGTTTAAGAAAAACATGTTTGAGGTGGCAAGAAACATAAGGTTTTTTTTTGCGTAAAAGACAAATAAGAATAAAAAGCCAAAGTTGAGTTCAACAAGGATTTGATGCGGCAAAGTTGAAGTTGAAGATGCGGCGAAGACGACTTCCGCACAAGGTAGGAATCCTATGCGTAAATTTCTAAGTTTCATGAGAAAATGAAAGCAGAGCACTAGTAGGATTTCTAGTTAAAATAGGTTTTGGATTCAAGTCCAAATCTATAAATAGGGTGATAGATTCGCTTGAAGAAAATGCACACTTACATAGAGAGAAAATCAAAACACTATCAAGAGGTTTGAAAGAGTTTTGATATTAACTTGGAGAGTGTTGCGAGTTAAGTGAGAAGCTGTAACATTGTGTTCAAGAGTCTTGTTTAAAATCTGGGTTTTGTGAGTAGGAGTTGTTTGATAAGTTATAGAACTTGAAGAACATTAGAAGATATAAAACCGGTGGTTTTGTCTCTTTGAGTAGCTAGAAATTAGAGTTTATAATTTATTAGCTAGAAATTACAGTTTATAATTCCTCTAGGAGTTAGAGTTTATAATTCCTTAGGTTACAGAGCTTTGTAATCGTTGTATTATTTGTAGTTTATAAATAATACAAAGTGTTGTTCGAATTGATTATCATTAAGTTTCAAACAAACAGAAATACGTTCTACGTGTTCCTTTGAAGAATTTAGGAGGATAGAATTTCAACAAGGGCACTCAACCCCTATATTGTAATGACGCATATTAGCTATTATTTATATAATATCTTTGTTTATAAAAAAAATTGAAAGAAAATTGGGCAGCTAAAATATTCACTAAGTCAAGGCTATAAAAGGTAATGATAGTGTTATCGTATGTAACCTAAGTATAGGACATTTTTTGTACAATAAGGAGATTTTCATTGTCATCATTCCACATAAAAGGAAAGGACCATATTCCTTCTCTTGTAATTTATTTTGCTCAAGATATGAATTGGTAGGCATCTACTCTGAACAACTAAACGCAATAGGAAGCTCAATAATCAAACGACAAATAACAGGAAAGAAGAAAAAGAAGCGAAATATTTTTCAGAGAAGAAGTTGCAGGTTATTTTATTTAGTACATTCAGTGGCCTAATATAGACTTACAGAATTTATGGAATTATAATCCCACTAAACTACTTGCCCTGAACTCTAGGAAAACAAATTTTCACTAATTACAACTAGGAAAATATCAAGAACTAATTTAAATAACAAAGTAACAACTAACTGCTAGAAAATAGCTACTGCAAAACTAAGTCAAATTAAATCAAATATGTTGATGTTGCACGACTTTAACATACTCAACAGCCCACCATTGAGGTTGCTTTTTTTTTTTTAAAAAAAAAAAGTAATGACAAGGAACAACAATGAAGAGTAGTGTTTAATGTCAATATATGATGTATTATGTAAACTTTTAGTTGATCCAAGAAATGAGGGTGACATTAAACTAGTAGAAACTTAAGTTGTTATTTTAGTAGTTGATGGTGACAAAAGATGTCATTTATCACTTTTTTTGCATTTAAAACACGATATTGATGTGTTGGTATTCGTTTTTAATCATAGATTTTTGTCTTCCTTTTATGAAGAAAATTGTGCATCAAATGTGTGTCTTTTCAATGTCCAACACCTTGTTTAACTTGTTTTTAATTAACTTCACTTTGATCCAGGTATCAGACCCTCTTCTCTTTTGCTTGACGAGCTTATATAATCTCAGATCGTCACCTTATACAATTCTTTATATGACCATTATATTTCTCGTCAGTGCTCACTAACAACTCCATTTAAGCATTTCTTTTTGCTCTTTTTTTCCCTTGAATCGCTTCACTCCACCATCAATTATATCACTTTATTCCACGAGCAATTCCCTCTGTTGTCTCTACTAACCTTAATCCATGAGACTCCAATAATTTTCTAGATTCTTTCCTAATGCATCTACTTTTCACTACTATTTATGAATGTCCGCACTATTTTCCCCAAACCCATCGTCTACAATTTCTTCTCTATTTCCTGAGTAATGAAAATAGTCAAGTCATCCCACTTAATTTTGTATAGATCATACACGACCCTCTTCTTCTCGGCCTCTTAAACTCAAAATTCGAACCAAGAATTTAAGTTGGATTGTAAATATCTAACTTGAAAATATAAGTCAGACAATTTTAATTTAGTTATTCCCAAACCCTATAAAATATAAATAGAATAACTTTAACACATTATTTTTCAAATATAATTAGCAAGAAATTTATACCCAAACTTAGAAACCCTTCAACTCGTCAACTTCTACTCTGTTAACCTAAAACGGTTGTTGCCAATTTATAGGAAATTGTTAAACGAAACATATGTATTTTTTCCTCTAGTCTATATAAAGTGAATTATTGAGATTCTTTTATAGTTTAAAATAAATGAATTATTCAAAGTTTGATAGTTGAAACTTTTTTTATATCTAATTTATCATTCTTTTAGTAATGATCTTAACTACTTAAATTATTAATAATTTAGAGAATTATTCTTCATTACCGTATATAGTTGATTATATAACATTGTATTTAAACTAGCAAAAATATTACATACAACAACAACGGGTAACTACCATCCAAATAGTGTGTTATTGGCAAACTGTTGGTTGACCACCATAAGTTTGAGGGAGATGTTAATTACCATCAATTACAATATCTACCTACGATAATTCTCTTAAAATAACTGAAAAAATGGTACAGTGCTACACAAAATAAAATATGAGAAAGAAATCACTGAAAATATGGCACGATGCTATAAAAATGAAAGATAAGAAAGTATCACTAGAAAGATACATGGTGACCCAAATTTTGTTCAAATAATTGTTGACCAGACGGCGACATGCATGAGTAATAGCCACCCTCGACAACGAAAGCTCTTTGATTACTTAGAAAGACTGAAGACACTATCATGATATCATATGGAAAAGAGAAAAAACATGATTT
This sequence comes from Solanum lycopersicum, assembly GCF_036512215.1. NCBI lineage: Eukaryota > Viridiplantae > Streptophyta > Magnoliopsida > Solanales > Solanaceae > Solanum > Solanum lycopersicum. The sequence continues at coordinate 45,376,537 of NC_090801.1, read as the reverse complement.
TTATTCCTTTTAAAAAGAAGGGTCTCCTTTTAAGATTACAAGAGAACTATGCATGTTAAACCATTTAACATGGTAAAACTATACATGGTAAGTACAATTAAAGAAAATTTTATAGAAATATTGCATAATCAACTATATATGGTAGGTAGAAATTCTAATTTATGGTAATTAACAATAAATACATAGGGAGAGAGGCGGGAAATGTCAGATATATGTCAATACACTTGAATATAAATATCTAGAATAAATTAGACCTAATTTTGAACCTCGTATATATGAGATACATGTAATTGAATGTGTCAAATACATGCATCGAGAGACCAAAATTTGACACAAAATAATTTCAAACTCATGAAAAAGACATGTAATAGGTCTTAAACAAATTAAATTTGCTTTATTGACCCTATTAAATTGAGTAACGTTACAACATTTGATAAATTTGACCAATAAAACAAAGTAAAAAAATACATGTAACATTTTTCTCTTTTTAAAATGGTAAGAAAAATTATAAAATGAATTTATAAATGACATGTGTCACTATTAAGTTGTTACCTCTTGGGATCAATTTCCAAAGTGCTCCATAAACAATGTGATCATGCTATCCTCTTCACGCTTTTTTTACCCTCCCACCCATGAAGTTTATCCTTTATAAGCTCCCAATGGCCTAACATTTTCTTCACACTGAGACTTTTGTTGGGTTTTTCTTTTCCCAGTTTATAGTTTAAATTCAATAGTTTTGTCAGATTAGATTTTGCTAACATGGAGAAAGCCAAAGAAAAAATAGGAACTTCAAGGATTGTAGAGAATAAAAATATGAAGCTAAATTTAGGGCTTTCATTGGATGGTAATTTTGATGTTCACTTGAAAAAAATAAATCATTTTATGTGAATAACTGATAAAATATTTTTTGATGTTTCCAGGTGAATCGCAAGGATGTGTTGCTTCAAGTGTAGCTGAGGTCGAAATCTTACAATCACCTACTCAAGGTATCCAGATTTTACAAAATAATTATATATATCTAGTCAATTTTAATTCGTACCAAAATTAAAGTGGGAAATAATTTATACTTTTACCTTTAGTTCACGATGTGAAATCATATACAATTGAATAGAAATAACTTGTGTATTCAGAGGAAAATATTGCTAAAGAGAAGTTCGAAAACTTCGTGCTCAACAATATGGCTAATGTCTACACAAAAGGTGAAGGACCGAAAGGAAAGAAGATTGAAGGACTTTTATACTCGTGTAAGGAGATAGATGAAGTAAAGATAGTTTGTCTTTGTCATGGCAATTTTCTAAATGCAGATGAATTTGTCAAACATGCTGGTGGAGGTGACATAGTAAACCCTTTTGAACATATATTTATTGAAGGAAAACAAATTAAGTAGACTTAATATCGGTGTTATTTGATCCTTTATTTTGTTGTTGTGCCTAATAATCCAATGGTTATTTCCCAAGAAGGCAGTAGTTTTTGTATCGTTGTTATTTCATCTTTCATTTTGTTGTTGTACTGACTAAAGTTCCTCCCATCAAAGCTATATTAAGGTTATTTTTCAGTCCTTCGGCATCTTTTGATGCGTATTTTTTAAAGTTTAATTCATCTTTCCTTTTGTTGTTGTACTGACTAAATTAAAGTTCCTCACATTAGTTATATTAAGGTTATTTTCCAATCATTCAGATTGTTTTTTTGCTACTCGGTGCTTCTTTTTTTTAATCTTAATTAGAAGCAACTAACAGTTTCTATTCTACACAAATTACAAATATTGATCCCTTATTCTATTCTTTTAAAATTCGATATCAAGCCACTAAACTAAATAATGCATTTAATTTCAACCTATTTGTAAAAAGCATTTTGCATGTTCCTCAACATGAGAAAGGAGAAGAGTTGTCTATGAGTGAATATCACGAGGCTAATATCATTTATTTTTAAATCGACTAATTAATATTGTAAAAATGTCACTTTCTAATTACATCTATTCGATTATGTGTAGTTTTGTTCTTCTCTTGTAAGAATTTGAAATATTAATGTGCTAATTAGGATTTGGGGTTAAACTTTTTAAAGGATTCTTTTGTTATTTTTCGACTACAAGTTTTTCATTTCTTGCTAAACTTTGAAACACGTAATATAAGTTGTTTTCTTAATGTGTTAGGATTCGCTATCAACTGCTAGCTTTAAGGTTTTCTACGTCTATTTTCCAAGTTAGAATATCTATTTCTTGCTAAAGCTGACAATTATATGTTAATATATATGTTATCCCTCTTTGATTATGTATATTTTGGATCTTCCGGTAAGAATTGTAGTATTCATGTGTTAAATAAAATTTGGGGGTTAGCTTTTTAAGGATTACTAAGTTATATTTTTATTTAGAATTTTAATTTGTTGATAAATCTTGAAAACCTTAGAATTTTTAGTTGTTTTATTTATGTGTTAGGTAGGTCTTAACTATTTTAGATATTTCTAAGTTTATTTGTAGAAGTTAGAATTTTCATTTCTTGCTAAATCAAATAATTATTTGTTAACACATATATTTTTAAAAAGATTCATTACTTGGTGTATCCATCATCTACTACTAAACACATAAAAAAGAACATATATAGGGTGTAAATTGAATTTTAAAAATAAAAAGTCGGCCTTCAATGTATAAAATTAGCGTAAATAAAGTGGTATTTGCAAATTAATTTAGAATTGCTTTGTAAGGAAATGACTCATAATTAATATATGTATTATAAATAGGGAGGAGTATAAAAAAAAGTCAAATAAGACTATTTAGGACATTTAATTATCATAAGAAATACATTTAATTATCATAAGAAATATGTTAGAATAATTAACATATTAAAAATTCATCAAAAGGTATATAAAATAAACTATACATATCCTTTTATCACGAGATATATGTATGTAGGTATATATCGACGCATCAAAATTTAATTAAATTTGTACTATTGCAAACCTAAATGCATCTAAATATTTTATTCCAAATTAACTAAGGAAATTTCTGTAAGTTTTCTAATAATGTTTGGTTATACTGAACCTTCTTCAGAAAAAAAAATCACAAAATAAGTTTCAAGTTCAAAAGTGTAATTTTAATAACTTTTTTAAGTGAATATTATTTTTCTAACCTACAAAGTTTCCACTTCTATTTATCTAAACCTAACCCGATTTCTAAATAGAGGTATATATTTTATTTAAAAATACTTCTTGTTTTTTTTAATAAAATATTTTACTTTAATGGGATTCTTCATACTAGCACTCCCTCCTAAGACCACACATGCAAGTTCACCCTCATATAACTCATGTCACGATGTTTTCCCTCTCACGCTTTATTATAATTAAATTAGGAAAAGACATTAATTTTCTTTGAAAATTTAGTCATTTGAACTATCATATCGATCTATTCTATATCTAAATAACTTATAAGTAAATTTGTTCACCCCTAAAATTGAAACGTAAAAAAAACTAACAAAGAAAGTAACACGCGAGTAAGGAAAATTAAAGTTTTAAAAAGCAATAAAAAATGAAAACTCTCATTACCTCCACAACCTCAAAGCATCACGACGACGATAGTCTGGTGGTATTGATTGTTGTGATTGTTTGATAGTTGTTCAAATCTGAAAGTGCAGAACTCATTGAAACGTCATCAAAATAATGATTGATTGATTTGAGCTTGCCGGAATACCAACAATATAAGATAAAAAAATAAAATAAAAAAGGGATAAGGAGAAAGGATTTCATTCGATGTTTCTTGATGGTTGATTTGAGGTTTTAGTGTCTGTTTTCTCTGGTGGTCTGGGTGGTTGTTTGGTGGCTACTACTTTTTCAGAAAAGAAGAGAAAACGCCATTGTGAAGGTAGTGGTGGTGATGAGTATGGTGTTCTTTGACAGAGAAGACGAAGAAAATTGTGGTATGAGTTGAAATGAGTAATTTTTCTTACAAGATCACAAATAAAGTGAGTAGGATTAATGGATGAAAAAAATATTTAAAAAATTTAACAATTAAATAGAAATTAATTAGTATAAAATATAAAATTAATAAAAGAAACATTATTCATAAAGAAAACAAACCAAAAAAATATAGTTTCTGATGTGGAGCTAACATATATACTAGTGTTGAGGTAGCCATTATTGTAATACGTCACATATGGTAAGAATAGTGTTACACGTTTTAAAATGGTATTAAATTTATTTTTAAATAATAAAATTGTAATATTTACTTCTAATAGTTTAAATAAGTTGTTGATTTTTCAAAACAAGCTCAGGGAAAATTGATGTATTTTCCCTAAAAAAACAATAATGTCATTTTATCGAATATAAGGTGGACAACTCGACTTATTATAAAACTAAGTTCCAACATCTTTAGTCCTAATCATATTATTTGGCTAATAACTTTAGCAAATAGAACTTATTTTTAAAATTTAAAAATATAAAAAAAGATTTATTAATTTTTTTCATGATCAATCATCATTATTTTTTATCATAATAGCAATAATATATTCTATATAATTTTATAAGGTGAAGATTATTTTACCAGTGAAGTAGTATTAATTAAGTGCGTATTTAGGAAAGGTAAAAGGATGATTTAGACTTGTATGATTTCGTTTCATTCATATTGGGGGTAGGAAAGAAAATTGCAGGGTGAAGAATCGAATCTCTACCGATAAAGTAAAATTTTAAATAACCAACCAACTGAATTGAGCTATTAAGATTCCTCTAAACTTATTATGATTAATGTTATCACATATTTTTATTTAAATGCATAAAAAACCTTAATATACAGATAATATGATAAAGTAGGACCGAAGCTTGGAACTTGTTTCATCAAACTATTAAAATTTATTAATTTTTTAAAAAAACATTTTTTTCTAGCATGTTTTTCTAAAAAGAAAAATCTTATGTGAGAAAAAAAATTATTTTTGATCACCCAATGTAAAAATACTTTTAAGTAGAAACTAAAAAGTGTTATGCCAAATTTTGAGAAGTGTTTTACCAAAAATCTCCAGTGAGCAACAATTAGTATGATGAGACATGTTTTTGAATTGTATTTTTATATTTAGAAAATTAGTACAACTCCTGTGAATATTAATTATTATTATTATAAGAATTCAGTCAACTGAATATATAAGAATAAAAATGAATGTGTTTAATGAAGATGGCATGTAAGAAAGAATGAGTACGGTACCAATCATAAAATATCAAACGAATCCCAAGTATTATTATTATTTTATTTCAACAAACTATATGCATATGAGGTTTTGTTATTACTTCAATATATGTATAAATATAAAAATCATATTGTACCACGTAATATAAAAATAAGTTTCGTGTGTATTATATCTTTCTCGAAATACTTATGAAAACATTGAATATGTTGCTATTTAAGTGGAAATATATGAATTAAGAAATTCACTTCATGAAGATAGATTGATTCGCTTGGTGTTTCGCTTGGTGACTCATTGTGTTGGATTATATTATGAACACCAACACTTAACTTAATATTCTCAATTGCTTTATAACATTGAACTGATCATCAACAGAGCTTATAGTAATGACCTAATTTCATCGTCTCCTATTTCTAATATTTTTAAAAAGAAATAAGCCCAATGATTAGTTGTTCAATATCTATCTATACATATATTTTAAGTTAGTATTATACGCGTTGATAATATTATTATATGCATTGATACAATATCATAACATTAATGATCTCCAACACAGAAGAAAGAATAACTTAAAAAATTTAGATAACAAACAAATCAGAAAAACGCTTAAATTAAGCGTAATACAATTAGTGATTTTCAGAAAAGGCGAATGAAAAATTAAAAATGACAGAAACTGATAGTAATAAAATCATTATTTTGATATTCAAGAATCAATTAAAACACTTTTACGTTCTTTCTTAAAACTAAAAAATATAACTCAGATGATTGTCTACTTGTTAACTCAAAATCACCTGTTGTTAATAGATATATTTGTTTTTGTCTCCTACTTAGTGATTTGATTCCATATTAGAGCTCCAACTAAATTTCGAGTACACATTATTTTTTATATTTAATAAATCTGTGAAGTAGTAAAAACCCTCCTTAAAAATAATGTTAACTATAAAGAAATAAAAGGAACAATCCTCTTACATTTTAAACTATTAAAACTTAAAAATAAACAATAATTTCGTGAGTTAAAATAATTGGATGATATAACTTTTAATAAAATTTGCCCTAAGTTAATATAACATTTGTGATAAAATTTGCCCAAAAAAAACTTTCAAAAATGCATAAATAATAATTTTCATATCCGCAGTGTGAACGTGAAAATTTTTCACAAATTTTCATGCACTGATTTTTCAGATACGTGTAAAGTTTGATTTTGTTTCTCAATAGATAATTACAACGGACAATATTTTTGGATCAATTCCCAAAGTCCCTCCTTAGACCACGTAGCAAGGGGCTATTTTGTTATTTTTCACTTAACCCACAGAAATAAGATTCCTTCACGTTTTTTTCACTTTCATACTTGATTTTTTTTCCTTTATAACCTCCTATACATTTGAAGGTTTCTTGCATCATTCATCATTGAAAATCAACTTCATACTTTTATAGAGTTTTTTTCCCTATTAAGTTTGTTTAGTTTGAAATTCAATAGCTTTTTCGATTCTTTCAACTTTTGCTAAAATGGAGAAAGCTAATCGTCAAGACAAAGGAAAAAGGATTGTAGAGGATGTAAGTGTAGACTTAACATTAGAGCTTCCGATGGACACTCAAATGGAGTACTGGAGGCAAAGGAATTTATTGCCGCCTATGGATACTCAAATGGAGTGGAGGCAACAAAATTATCCATTTTCTGTGACCGGGACGTCTTCTTTGCCGGGGGATACTGAAATCGAGTGGAGGCAAAAGTTGGAGACTGAAATGGCTTGGAGGCGAAGAATGGAGACTGAAATTGAGTGCAGGCGTAGAATGGAGACTAAGATGGAATGGAGGCAAATCAATGGTCCATCTTCTGTGATGAGGACAGCTTCCATGCCGCCAATGGAGACTCAAACAGAATGGGGGAAAATGAAAGATCCATTTTCTGTTAATAGGACGGCTTTGTTGCCTCCAATGGAGACTGGGATGAACTGGAAGGACAGGAGAGACCTCCAGACACAGACGCGCGGGGACACGCAGCAGAATAGATGGGATAAACTGAATAATGTTATAGTTGTTGAGGAAAATGAAGGGAATGGAACGTCTTCTTTGCCGTCACCTGGTGGATCTGGATCTGTAGGAAGTTTTGGTTCAGCTGGAACTAGTTCTGAAACTCAACAACACCTACCTAATCAAGGTGATCGAAAATTCAATTGAGTTGTTCCATTTAATTAATTTCTTCATTTTCATTATTTTTTGTTCACTTAATTTTCTTTTGTCTAAAACTAAGAAATATTTTTTTCCTTCAGTTGATGGAACTTTCATTGAAGGTGCATCTGGTAGTTCTAATGCGATACCTCCAGTCAGTGGCACATTGGAGCAAATGCAGCATCTGGTATTAGCAGCCATTGAAGCTACTAATGAGCAATCACCCGACTTTTCGGGAAAAGAGGGACTCAGAAATTTCTTGCTCAAAATGCCTGGTGTTGCCACTAAAGGTGATGGACCAAATGGAAAGAAGACTGAAGGATTTTTATACGCGTATAAGAGGGGAGGAGATGTGAAGATTGTTTGTATTTGTCATGGTTATTTTCTGACACCAGCTGAATTTGTTAAACATGCTGGTGGAGGTGATGTTGAAAACCCTTTAAGGCTTATAACTGTCGATCCTAATTAATTAAGCTTTGTAGTGACAATGGCTATTGCCCAATAAACTGTATTAGGTGTAATATCGTTGTTATGTAATTTTTTCTTTTGTTGTTGTACCGAATGACTTCAATGGCTATTTTTCCCAAAAAGGCATTAGCTTTGATATTGTTGTTGTTATTTCATCTTTCTTTTTGTTTTTTTACAGGGCTAAGTTCCTCCTATCTAAGATAATAAAGTTTTTTTCGGGCATACCGCTTGTTTTGTTATGCTATGCATCTCCATTTTTGGCGTAATTGGAAGCAAAAAACAGTTTCTATTCAACAGAATATTTCTGCACCAGGCAAGCCTTAGGTTCTTGTCCCCTTTTAGAGTAGATGAATTACTCCCTCTATTTAAAAAAGAGTGATCTAATTTGACTTGATATGAAATTTAAGAAATAAAATAACTTTTTAAATTTTATGATCCTAATTTAAAATTATGTCAAATGTATCAAAATATTATTGTATATGTCTTTTGGAAAGATGAAATTAAAATGTTATAAAAAAATAATAAACAATAATTCTATTACATAGGGGTTATAGAAAAAAATATATCATTAAAAAATACATAATATATTTATCCACATAAGCGACTGCTCAAAGGCCAAATTCATTATTCGTTTCATGCCCAATGACTGTTAGGATCGAATTCACGCACACACACTAGATGAATGAAGAACACAAGAACTTTTAAGAGAAAGAGATGAGAAATCTAGAGAGAGAGAGAGAGAGAGAACCCAATATTTCGTGGTAACACCCCATGAGTAAACTTCCAAGACGGTGAGTTATATTTATATTAATAAATCAGAGTATTTTTTGTTAAAGAGAATAAATAGAGAATAAATAGGAAAGCGTAAAATAGAGAATAAATAAGTAAATCAAAAATAGAGAATAAATAGGAAAGCCTAAAATTAATCAGGATCCACTACCTAACAATTCTCCCACTTGGAGACTGACTCAGTCATCCAAAAAATACATTCTCAAAAAAATCTCTTCATCATCAACATCTTTACCGCACCGCAACATCTGTAGAAACAGTTATAGAAGACCAATCGAGGTTTTACATAACCTCAGTTTCCCAACATCAACACATTTCGTCAACATGTCTGTCGGGTTCTTTGCACCCTCTATCTTCTCCAAGCACATATCACCATCCTCCACTGCCCTGCGAGTGAAATGGTATCGCCTTCTAATGTGCTTTGTCTTTGAATGATAGGCTGGATTTTTCACTAACTGTATGGCACTCTGGCTACTGAGTAAAGAATCTTGTCGCTCTGCTTCTTGCCCAATTCTTCAAGATAATCTGCCAGCCATATCATCTCTTTCTCACCTTCAGCTATTGCCACATACTCAGCTTCAGTAGATGAAAGAGAAACACACTTCTGAAGCCTGGACATCCAACTCACTGCTGTCCACCTATGGTGTAAATGTACCCAGATGTACTCTTGCTCGAGTCAACATCCCCACCAAGATCAGCATCTACAAAATCCTGTAGAGTCACCTTGCCTTTGCCAAATCAAAGTGAAGTACTGGATGTACCTCTCAGATATCTCAGAAGCCACTTCACAGCTTCCCAATGCTCTTTCCCAGGGTTCGCCATGTACCTGCCAACAACTCCCACAGCATGTGCTATATCAGGTCTAGTGCAGACCATAGCATACATCAAACTACCAACTGCTGAAGCATATGGAACAAGTGCCATGTGATCACGCTCCTCGGCAGTCTTGGGTGACTGCTCCTTTGACAATCTAAAGTGATTTGCCAATGGAGTAGTCCTGGGTTTAGCATCATTAACCCTGAATCTTCTCAACACACTCTCAATGTACAACTCCTGAGATAGATTTAAAGTGCCAGCAGATCTATCCCGAGAAATCTTCATCCCCAAAATCTGTTTTGCTGGACCCAAATCTTTCATCTCAAACGCTACAGACAACCTTGTATTCAGATTGTTAATCTCCCTCATACTAGATCCTGCAATCAACATATCATCCACATACAAGAGTAGAAAGACATATGAATCAGTGTATTTCTTGAAGTAACAACAAGGATCCTTTTCAGCTTTGCAGAATCCACTCTTGGTCATGAAGGAGTCAAACTTCTTGTACCACTGCCTTGGTGCTTGCTTTAGTCCATACAAGCTCCTGGTGAGCTTGCACACCATATGTTCCTCTCCTGGAACCACAAATCCTTCCGGTTGCTGCATATAGATCTCTTTGTCTAAATCTCCATGTAAAAACGTTGCTTTTACATCCATTTGCTCTAGATGCAAATTCTCCGATGCAACACCACTCAAAAGAATTCGAATAGAGGTTAGCTTCACAACAGGAGAGAATATTTCAACATAATCAATACCTTTCCTTTGTGAATATTCTTTAACATCTAAACGAGCCTTGAACCTTCTTTTGCCATCTGGTTCAGTCTTGATTCTGAACACCCACTTGTTCAGCAAAGCTCTTTTCCCTGCAGGTCGCTCTGTCAACACTTATGTGTCGTTCTTCGCAAGTGACCTCATCTAATCATCCATGGCTTTCTCCAACTTGATCGAATCCTCCACCTGTAGGGCCTCATCAAAAGACTCTGGTTCCCCCTCATCAGTTAGCAATAGATAGTGTAATGAAGGTGAATACCTATCTGGTGCCCTGATGGATCTGGATGATCTCCTTAACACCTGCTCAGGTGTAACTTGCTCTACTTCATATTCTTCAGTGGGAGTTGGTTGAGTATCTGCTTGAGATTCTCTGGGGTTACTCATGTCCAACTCAACCTCAACTCCCACTTGCTTTGTAATCTCTAGAAACTTCTGCTCTCTGTCCTTGTACAGGACAGACTCATCAAATGTAACGTTGCAATGTCTCAGGATCTTTCTGTTCTTGTAATCCTTAAACCTGTAACCAAAAAAATCAGAACCATATCCTATGAAGTAACACTTCACAGCCTTGGCGTCAAGCTTCTCTCTCTTTTCTGGATCAACATGAACATAAGAAGTGCAACCAAAAGTCCTTAAGTGTGAGTACTTGAAATCTTTTCCTGTCCACACCTACTCTGGAATCTTGAACCTTAAAGGAACTGATGGTCCCCTGTTGATCAAGTATGCAGTTGTGCTCACAGCATCCGCCCAAAGTGTTTTGGGCAGCCCACAGTGTATCCTCAAACTCCCTGCATGCTCATTCAATGTTCTGTTCATCCTCTCAGCAATTCCATTCTACCTTACCTTACTAGGAATTTTTCTCATCAATTTGATTCCTCAGCTGCACAGAATGCCTTGAACTCTGATTTGTCGTACTCTCCTCCATTGTCAGACCTTAGGCATTTGACTTTTAAACCGGTCTAATTCTCAACTTCAGCTTTCCACTTCTTGAAAGTTGCAAACACAGTTGACTTATGCTTCAAGAAGTAAACCCATACCTTTCTGCTGAAATCATCAATGAAGGTAACATAGAATCTGGATCCTCCAAGTGAAGATACTGGAGATGGTCCCCAAACATCTGTGTGGACCATTTCCAATCGCACTTTCTTTGGCTCACTAGGAATCTTTGTGAAGCTTACTCTTTTCTGTTTGCCCATAACACAGCTCTCGCAAAGACCCATATCAACAGACTTCAGACCCTCTAATGCTCCTTTTGCAACCAGCATCTTCATTCCTTTAGTACTCAAGTGTCCAAGTATGTTATGCCACAGACATGAACCGGAAGCACCTTCAGCAACAGCGGCCATATTTATACACCCTGCAGTGGTGTACAGGGTTCCAGATTTGGTGCCACGAGCTACTACCATGGCACTTTTCACGATCTTCCATGAACCTTTCCCAAACACTGCTGCATATCCCGTGCTATCCATCTGACCAACAGAGATCAGATTTTTCTTGATCCCAGGAATATATGTGACATCCTCCAATGTCCACTGGTTTCTCGAGGTGGTCTTTATGCAAACATCCCCCTTTCCTTCAATCTCTAAGGCTTTATTGTCAGCAAGATATGCTTTTCCAAAATTTCCAGATTTGATGTTTTGGAACAACTCCTTGCTTGGAGACTAATGGAAAGATGCACCAGAATCCAAAATCAATGATTCAACCGGGCTGTTGACACTAAGGATTAGAGCATCCCCAATGTCTTTTGCTGAATTTACAGAATCATTGTCATCTCCAAATTTCTGATTCTGTTTCTTCTTTGGCTTTGTGCAGTTCATCCGAAAGTGCCTTTCTCTACAGTTCCAACAAGTCACGTTTGATCTGTTCAGTGATTTTCCTCGATTCTTTGATTTTGATCGACCATGTTGATTTTGGCCTTCCGTCTCACTTCTCCCCCTTTGATCAACGCTAAGAGCACTGCCCGATGAATCTCCCACTTCTCGTTCGCGAATACTTTTGCTAAGAACAACATCACAGATTTCATCAAACTTCAGTTTCTCAAATCCACGGGAACTGCTAATCGCAGCAACAACAATATCCCAAGACTCGGGCAGCGATGACATCAAAATCAACGCCTTAATTTCATCTTCGAAATTAATATCCACAGAATTGAGTTGACTCACAATCATATTCAACTCATTTATATGATCAGAAACGGATCCAGTTTCAGACATCTGTAAATTGAACAATCTACGCATCAAATATACCTTGTTCATAGCCGATGGCCAGTGCCTTCAACAGACCAGACGTAGTCTTCTCCTTCGCGATGTTTAACGCCACGTTTCTTGACAAAGTCAATCGGATCAACCCTAGAGCCTGGCGATCCTTGAGTTTCCACTTATCCTCCTTCATGGATTCCGGCTTCACCCCGATCAACAGTTCGTGGAGATCTTTCTGGTACAGATAATCTTCGATCTACATCTTCCAGAAACTTAAATCATATCCATCAAAATTCTCGATTCCAAGCTTCGAACTATCCATCTTCTGTGATCGTGTTGAATCTCTTTAGCTCTGATACCAGTTGTTAGGATCGAATTCACGCACACACACTAGATGAATGAAGAACACAAGAACTTTCAAGAGAAAGAGATGAGAAATCTAGAGAGAGAGATAGAAAACCCAATATTTCGTGGTAACACCCCGTGAGTAAACTTCCATGGCGGTGAGGTATATTTATTATAATAAATCAGAGTATTTTTTGTTACAGAGAATAAATAGGAAAGCCTAAAATAGCGAATAAATAAAAAAGCCTAAAATAGAGAATAAATAGGAAAGCCTAAAATTAATTAGGCTCCACTACCTATCAATGACATGGGCTTTTTCTTAGAAGATTTTGTCTTGCTCTGATCACAATGATCAGGGTTATTAGTACATCTTCTTGATGATATAGATAATGACTTAGCGCTCACTCGAACTTACTAACATTTTAAGTTAGAAAAATGATTGTGTGCATTAGAATAGTTATTTTTGTTAACAGCTAAAACATTTCATTTTGGACACCGTGGATAACAATTGAGTGTGAAAGATAAATTGTTTACTGACCTTAACCTTTTCCTATTAAGGGTTCAAACGGACTCATCTGCTTGTCTCGAGAAATAATTTAAGCGAATCAATTTAATATGAGATTATTTGTTTTATTTTTTAATTTTATTATTTCTAGTAAGAAAGTGTCAAATATACTTTTTTCTTTCATTTATTTGTATGTTTTATTAGTATTTGATATGCTATCTAATAAAAAATCGTGGTTAATGAACTTGACAAATATAAACTTAACTTAGAGTTTTCCTCAAACGCCTAATTTCACATTAAGTTATCATTATAATTACTTTTCATTTTGTTTAATTGGTTAAGATTTTAAATATTTATGTGTTAATTAGGGATTTAAGGTTTTTGCAGTTTAACTTTTTAAAGGGTTTTAAAGTTATTTCTTCAACTTAAAGAGTGATGAATTCTTGCTAATCGTTGTAACACGTGAAACACCTAATATTAGTTGTTTTCTTTATAAAACCCCCAAAAAAACTTGCACCATATTCGAAGTTTTTTTTTTGAGTTAAAATTTTATATTTTGTTAAGTCTAATAATATGTTTTGTTAATATATAATATATGTTGTTAGTTGTACATGCTAGGGATATCACAAGCGAATGATTTTTGTTTTTTTAAAAAGAGTATATATTGGTTTGGTTGTTATATCTTATTAATTATTGGGCATGCGCGTTGTGCGTGTACCACATACGTCAATAAGTAAATATCTTTATAAAGTTAAATAAATATTATTTTAAAATGTAATACCAACTTAGGCTCAGTGAATTCATCTTATTATTTTCTTCCTTAAAAATTAAGTATGAAATTATAATATTATATTATTAGATCGATCTTGTATATAACTTCAAAGATACGAACCAAAGCTTCCAAATATAATCTACAGAAAAAACACAAAAATGTTGAATGAAATGAATTTGATTCATATCAGTATCATGTAATCAAACTTAGTCAATGCAGGACAATGTAGAGTCATACTTGATATTTCTAACCTTATGAATTCATTTTCCTCAAAATTCTTTTCAGTGTTCCTAAATAAAGGGAAGATGTCAAACTTGCGATACACTTTACTGTTACTCTCAAGTCATAGTCTAATTTGAAAAAATATAAATGATCAAAATCTTATAAACAAACAATAGAAGGTGGTAAATGAGGAGAAAAGAAGGAACTTTACCATAGGAGAACGTAGAACTACTAGTGGAAGAACCCAAGATGACAAATTCGTATTTGGTAATGGTATATATTGATTTAGCTGTAACTCTTCATGTTCTTTAGTTTAAGACTAAAAGGGCGAAAACCTTAATTCATGTACTTAGCTAAGAAAAAATATTCACCTAGACCTAATTTTTGGGGTATGAGTTAGGTCTAAGACCTAATTTAACATAATTTAATTATGTATTCGAAAAAGCTGAAAGAATTGAAATTAACAAAAATGTTATTAGTATTTGATGATGATGATAAAAATATATCTTTTATCACTTTTCTGTTCTATATATTATATAAATATCGATAAGTTGGTATGTGTTTCTAATCTTAGATTTAGCTCCCTTTTATGCATGTGTATCTATTAATACTCTTGGATCCTCCTCTCTTTTACTTGACGAACCTATACACTTTCTTATCTCTTAATCTATCTAAACCCTACATCCTAATTCTTAAACACGCGTCTTCCACTTCAATATAGGTAACTTACAATCCAAGCTAGCTGGTTGAAAAATAAAATTTCTTAACATGGCGAGAAGAACCACCCTAGCTAAATATAGGTAGCAAGGAGTGAAGCAGCTCAAACATTCATACCTTATTAACTAATTCTTCTTCTTATATTTTGAAATAAATACGCATTGTCTCATAAATTAATAATTTAATATCAGACCTCAAATTAAATACACCTAGATACATGTTTTTTTGCTCTCAGTTATATTTTGAAATACAAATAGGGAAAGAGGTAGGTGAGCGAGTCATATCAGCCTTGCAAATACACTTAAATATATTATATCCAGAATAAATTACAACTAATTATGAACCCCATTTATCCGAAATGCATGTATATTTTGACCATAATTTTACATGAATGGTACTTTCAAAAATACTCACGAAAAAGCACATAATTAAATTCTTAACTAGTGAAATTTATGTTGTTTACCTTATTTAGGTTACTAATGCCGAAAGTAAAACTAATCAGATATTATAATGTTCAATAAATTTGTCCAATAAAATAAAGTAGAAAAATACAGTTAATTAACCTTTCTAAAGTGGTAAAAAATTATAAAAATAAATTTACAATAACGCGTGTCACTTTTTATAAGTTCCCTTTTGGGAGCAATTTCCTAAGTTATAAAAATGAACTTGCAGTTAACATGTGTCACTTTTGATCAGTTACCACAGAAACGGAATATTCCTTCACATGTTTTGTACCTTCACACCCTCAAATTCTCTCTTTTATCTATAATATTCTAAATGGTCTAATGGTTTTTCAACCCTGAAACTTTCATTGAGATTTCTATGTCCATTTGATAATTTTTTTAGTTTGAAATTCAATAACTCTATTGATTTTTAGATTTTGCTAATATGGAGAAAATTGAAGAAAATAGAGAAAACATGAGGAATGTGGATCTGAATGTAGCGTGTTTATTGAATGGTAATTTGAGAGTTTAGATCTAAGAAATTTATGATATTGAATCATTCATCGTTAATAACTAATGAAAATTATTCTTTGTTGTTTTCAGGTGAATCAAGTGGATCACAAAGAAGTGTTGCTTCAAGTTTGACTGATCTTGAAACCAAACAACCACCTAATCAATGTATAAAATATTTCTTCCTTTTTATTCTCTCATTAAAACACTATTCATTTACTTGAATTAAAAAATAAGTGTAAGTTCACGAAAAATGGTAACGATTAGATTCTCAAAATTACTAACGAGAAATCACTGGTGTTGTCAGGGGAAAGTGCTCAAGAATTCAAAAAGAAGCTGAGGTACTTCTTGCACAACATGCCTTGTGTTGTTTATGACTCACCAAATGGAAAGAAAACTAAAGGATACTTATTATACTCGTCTATGAGGAGAGAAGATCTGAAGATAGTTTGTAGTTGTCATGCTAGTTTTCTAACCCCCGCTGAATTTGTGAAACATGGTGGTGGAGGTGACATTGAAAACCCTTTAAAATATATAGATATAGTTCTTGCCTGAAAAATGGACTAGTTGCTTTATTATGATTGTTATTTGATATTTTCTTTTGTTGTTGTACTAAATAAGTTCAATGGCTATTGCCCAAAAAGGCCTTAGCTTTGATATCGTTGTTATTTTATCTTTTATTTTGTTGAAGAAGAGTAAGTCTCTTCCATCAAAACTATATTAAGGTTATTTTTCGGTCATTTTACTTGTTTTTTTCTATGCAATGTTAATTTGAGCTTTATTTAGAAGCAACTAACATGTTTGAAGTGCTTCTCAGATATTTTTTAAGGATGACAAGCTTATACAAGTACGAACGTTATGGAAAATGAGTTAGAAAAATAATTATTATAATTGGATTGATTTAAATAATTGATTTGATAAGAGTTTCTTATAGTTCTACAATTTTGAATTCAGACAAATGAATTGATGAGTACTCTATGTTTCATAGATAATATGAAGGATTAAAGTTTCATTTGTAGAATTTTCTCTTATTTTCTACGTATTTTTGAATGTAATGAAAGGTTTTTTGAAAAAATATGAACTTATAATGGTAACCGAAACTATCTTTAAATATCCCTTATTTTTTGTAGATATTGTTAGGAAATTCTTCTATTACAAATTCAAAGCAAGTATTTCACTATTTAACTAATAGGACTATGTATAATAAGTTTTTAAAAATAAATTTGCACGATTTCGGGACAGCAAACTAAGCAATTCATTTGTCTCGCCTAGCTTGTCTAGATATTAAAAAAATGTCAATTTCTAATTATCCCTATAAAAGTGTTTTTGTTCCTCTCTTGTAAGATTTTCAATAGTTATGTGTTAATTAAGATTAGGAATTTTAACTTTGTAAAGGGGGTTTAAAATTATTTTTCTGAAAGAAATCATCGTTCGAAATTAATAAGAATGATGTTAATGTCATTCACTATCTTAGAGAAGTCAACAAAGTAGCAGACTATTTAACAAAATGGGTCACAATGATTAACATATCAACCATCTACAATAATTTTGATGAATGGCTATATGGTATATTGTAAAAATTACATAAATATTATAGTGTTGAGAGCTAATTATAACACATTCCTATTGATTCTCAAATTATAAAAATTTCTTTAAATTATTATAGGATATCAGATACATCGGAAACCAGTGGATATATAATTCACTTATTGTGAATAGCACTTTACTTAATGGGAGGGATGTATTGTCACGACCCAAAAATGGACGTGATGGCACTCGTCTTATCCCACCAAGACAAGTAAGCCTAAAACTCAACTATTACAATAAAAATGCGGAAAATTTACTATCAACTTACATTATACCCCAAAACCTGGTTGTCACGTGTAGAAGCGTCTAAAGTATTACAATCGGATCAAAAGAAAATATAAGTCTCATATGATATTGTTTCTAGAGTAGAACAAAATCATAAACAAGAGTAAGGAGGGATGCTGAGATGACCAACAACTACCTCACAAAATCTCCAGGAAGCCTCGGAAAAGAAGAGAATATATCATAAAGTCCAGGCTAGTAACCTACAAAAATTTGTAGAAGCAAGGGGTGAGTACCAAACCACACGGTACTCAGCAAGTAAACCTCTAAACACAAGCTAAGGGGATGAAATACGGGTACTCCTACCACCCCAACCGAACCTCCACAACTACAACCTACATAAACATCAGCCCAACCTAACAACTCACAGTTTACATAGAACGTAACTCAACAAAAACATTTAGACAAATTACATATCCTCCACAACAACACTTTAACAAATTACATATCCTCCACAACAACACTTTACAAATTATATATCCTCAACATCAACACTTAAACAAATTAGATATTCTCAATAGCAACACTTCCAAAAATTTACATATTCTCACTAACACACTTCAACAAATCACATATCCTCAACAACAACACTTCAACAAATCACATATCCTCAACAACAACACTTCAACAAACTATATATCCTCAATAACAAGCTCAGTATTCAACAATCACAAGTTCCGCAAAAAGGCAATCACTAGATCAGTAAAACACAATATCAAGTTCACTAATGATAAGTATGTGCAATGTAATGGAATGCAATGTCAAGTATAATGATGCATGTCTGACCTAGTGATACACACCCGCTGTCTTTCAGTCCGGGACCCATGGGGGACATATCTGTCCATGCATCTGTCGCGGCGCACGACACGACCCTCGATAATAGTAACCATCGCGGAGCGCGATACGTCCCTCGAAATATAGTATCCATCGCGGCGCGTGATACGTCCCTCGAAATGGTACATCCTCTTAAGTACCCATTATTTCTCAATGCACATAACACTTGCCACAACCAATGCCTCAGAATAATGCAGATGACAAGTTCACACATATAATGAGGAGATGACCATTTTCATAACATCACACAGTTCACAACCACAAAAACATGAAGTTACATAAACAATGATTCAACAAGCCTTCAACCCTTTCTCAACACAACACACATAAACAATTAATCACAATGCCTTTTGTTATCCCCATTCTTTTCATCATTAGAATTAATCAATGTGGACAAGTCAACCTATCACCAATCCCGTTACTCCCAACATATACCACAAGGACATACACACATTTCATACACTTAACAAGAGTTTAGAAATCCACTTGCCTCAAATAGTCGAACAATGACTCCAAAACTTGAGCCTTCCTCTTTTGGTTGACTTCCAAACCAATAAAATCTATTCAAATAAATAACCACGATATGATTTCGAAACTAACAACATTCATATTGCTATATCTCTAGCTTACACCCAAAACTCATCCAAATTTATAATAAAATTTCTAAATTTTTATTCCAACCAATTGATCAAATCTCATATTTTTTGAATTTTAAGTTTAGGGTTAAATCTTAATTCTCCAAATAACATAATTATAATGATTTTTATATATCATAATGCACCCACTATTTAACACATATCTCAATATATCAAAACTTGAATCCTAATATGATAATCAAATGAAAATAATTAAAGCCGAAACTAACTGCCCAACACACCAATGGCGGACTACAAAACTATTTGCTGAAACCACTTATTTTCAATGTTCAAATTCATATTTATCGTTCCACTATTAATAATCCTAATCTTGGAGTAATCATTGTCCAATGATTGAACCATAATACTTATACACATTTATAACCCCAAGTTCACATATTAGTATAAATTATACACGTTTTAACCTAAAAATCTATTCCTAGTTACTCAAAAATTTAATAGAAAGGATAAGAATAATTACCTTGATATCTCGAGATAAAAATATCGTTGTTTCTCCTCCTTTTTCTTTTTCTTTTCTCCCTTTCTTTTCTTTTCTTACCTGCGTATTTTTTTTTTCAGATCGTTCCTTTCTTTCTGTTTGTTTAAGCCATGCGGATTTTTAATAGCCTAGGGCACTTTGCCCCTTTTTTTATTATTATTTTATTAATTTATTTAATTAATTCCTTTTCCATTTTTTTAAATTATATATGTATTAAAAGTAACACTTTCTAATAACCTATTTAAATATTTCAAACTTGGCCTATTATTATTAAAAATAAATAAATTACCCGACATTAATTAATTTAGTTAAATGACAATTAAAAATTATCAAAAATGATTTTTTCGGATCCGGGTCATTACATTATCCACCACTAAAAATCATGTTCGTCCCCGAACATAAGGAAGAAGAAGAAAGAATAATTGACATTATCAAAAGCTTGAATTATGATCTACTAGTTGGTGTTCATATCTCCAAGTGCGCTCCTCCTTAAGACCATTCCATCAAGATAGAGTACTTAGAACTGAGCCTTTGAATCAAACTTTGGAAAATCTATAAATCAAGAGAGACTATCAAGCCACAATTAACTCATGAATCCAATTAAAACTAAAACCCATTGGACCTTAACACAACCACCATGATGAATTTTTTTTCCTGACATAACTAAGATAACCTTCTAAATCAATACTGAATACGAACAAAAAGTGAACATGAACCCACTACCACACACTCTCAATGCACAAATTGTTACCGGTCTTATTATGATTCTCTTCTCACAACACAACCTCTCTACAACTTAAGTTATAATAAAAATTTGATCTTTAGACACCGGGTAGTCATCATGGAAAATCAAACTTATGCAACCCGAAGAAAAATAAGATTAAGTAAACACCCAACAAGCGATACACTTCAAATGTACAACCTCTAATATACTTCAACTATTCTAAATAACTCCGAATATTCCATAATTGAAATTACTAAGTCCGCCAAAGGATCCTACTCTGTCAAGAGGACATAAGAGGATCGGTACATCCGATCCACCACTAGGGGTTCACCCGTAGTTGTAGAAATACACATGAGTATATGTATTGAATCATACTCTAAACCATGTTTAAAATGAAGAAGGTAATCACATAAAGATATATAGAACCAAGGTCGAATAAAACTAAATACTTCTTCCATAATATCCATATTGAATATTTCCATTCATCTTACTACATCCCTTAATTTTTAGCCATTCAAAACCAACCAGTCTGATATCTATTATAATCTTACACATATTCGACTTATCAAACTTCACATACTCTCACAAGGCTCCACTAAAGCCAACACTCTTAATGCTAACAAACATCATAACAACACCATCCATTTACCTTAGTCTCAAACCGCCACTAGTATCAGGTCTTCTTAGCGCACACATTATCGCCTCTAAAAAAAATTTCAAATTATGGCGCTTTCTCTTTCCATTTAAGCATAGCATGAGAGATATAAGTCACACCTAAAACCGATAACACTAATTTCAAATCTATATTTATCCATCAGGGTAAAATAATTAAGTCACACTTAATGTCAACTTCACCTAAACTTTCACAGACCATTTTCAACCACCATCATTTACCTCATGCAATAACTCCAAGAAACCCTTGATCACTCCAATATTTATGTATACTATAATCTCATAACCTCTACTCACCATTAACACATTATAACAATCTATTTTGTCTCATCAACAAAGTACTTTTAATCCCCTCCAATCCTCATTAACCATGTAAAATTGTAGGTCCACACTATTTAACATCCATTTGTTACCTATCACATTCTGAACAATCTACCTCGACATAACCATATATAATCTTTCACACGTCATTTATTGTAATCCAATTCTCCAAATTCCTCTAAAGATACATCTTTGACCCTTACAATCTGAGTAAATATCCTTATTCTTGCCTCCTCCTGAAGGTTATATAGCCTATCATTGATTCATTCTGTTAAGGCTATAGCTCATTTCAATTCAATTTGAGTGGTGCCCCAACACCTCATACAACTTTCCAAGAATCAAACTACTAATCAATAAAAAAAATCATAAACATAGATAGTCATAAGTCATCATTGTAATACAATACTTATTTAACAAACCATTCTTATCATACAATTGCATCTTATTCAGAATCCATCACGAATTCTTACTACCATTATGCCCAATTAACTCGGTTCATCACCACGAAGTCAACCATTTCACCAATATGACACCTTAAATCTAGTTATACCAATCAAAATCAAACTAACTCAATGTCATGTGCAATTCCGTACAAAAATCTTCAATTACCTTCACAGAAGTATATCTTGAGACTTCTTTTACCTATAAGCTTGTCAATCTGATATATATTTATTTCCTTGGACATTAAAATGAAATCATCGGTCCATATTTAGAAATTTTGAAATACACTTCTCAACTCAACACATTAATATCGTATCAACGATCCACCACTAAAAGCTTTCTTATAAAAATGCTTAACTCAAGTGTCCATAGTAACTAGTTGGTTTCCCAAATATGAATTTAACATCGAATCTCATTATATGAGCATGTGATACAACTTATAACTCCTTATGTAGTTAGTATTCATGTTTAACAATTAACATATCTGTTTTTCATATACCACTAGTACCACATCGTGAAAGTCCGTTACATCCACCACTAGAACATATCATACCTACCGAGGATCATATCCAAATAGGTTACACATTTCTACCTATCTAATAGCTTTAAAATAATATCAAATTCATTCCATATCTAGCCAAGCTATATATATTCTTTCGTAGGACATGTCGATAACAAAAGTAACACATTCCATATATCTAGCCATGTACCTATCAGTACCATTGTAATAGTCATATCATGACTTTCTTTGGTATACACTCAATCTATGGAACCACAAAAGAGATTCTGACTTCAATTGATGCAACATGATTCGCTAAGCAACCCATTAATGTTATGACAAATATATCAACGGTATTTTTCAAGTTACACTATTCATTATCTAGCCAACTCTTTGAACATTTAACTTCTGATTGTCGAACCACTCCAGATATTGTTTATACCACATAAGTACTATTTCTTTTACTATGGTAACTAAACTTACTCAACCCCTTCAAATATGATCACACATTATTTTCATAAATATATCATTTCCACCTTAATACCAGATTTAATTAACATCCAGCCAATACACGACACACCAATTATTAATATGAGGAACTACGCACGAGTCATAACATGAATGAGAGTGAATGTAGTGAAGCGATAAGAATTAAAACGGAATCAAGTACGCACGATAGAGATCCAAGAAGTGAAGATTCTTCCTAAAAGTCACCATAGCCTCTCGAAGATAAGTACAGACGTCTCCGTACCGATCCTCGAGACGCTATTTAGACTCGACTTGTACACACGTGAGACCTATTAACCTGGGTCTCTGATACCATTTTGTCACGACCCAAAAATGGACGTGATGGCACTCGTCTTATCCCACCAAGACAAGTAAGCCTAAAACTCAACTATTACAATAAAAATGCGGAAAATTTACTATCAACTTACATTATACCCCAAAACCTGGTTGTCACGTGTACAAGCGTCTAAAGTATTACAATCGGATCAAAAGAAAATATAAGTCTCATATGATATTGTTTCTAGAGTAGAACAAAATCATAAACAAGAGTAAGGAGGGATGCTGAGATAACCAACAACTACCTCACAAAATCTCCAGGAAGCCTCGGAAAAGAAGAGAATATATCATAAAGTCCGGGCTAGTAACCTACAAAAATTTGTAGAAGCAAGGGGTGAGTACCAAACCACACGGTACTCAGCAAGTAAACCTCTAAACACAAGCTAAGGGGATGAAATACGGGTACTCCTACCACCCCAACCGAACCTCCACAACTACAACCTACATAAACATCAGCCCAACCTAACAACTCACAGTTTACATAGAACGTAACTCAACAAAAACATTTAGACAAACTACATATCCTCCACGACAACACTTTAACAAATTACATATCCTCCACAACAACACTTTACAAATTATATATCCTCAACATCAACACTTAAACAAATTAGATATTCTCAATAGCAACACTTCCAAAAATTTACATATTCTCACTAACACACTTCAACAAATCACATATCCTCAACAACAACACTTCAACAAATCACATATCCTCAACAACAACACTTCAACAAACTATATATCCTCAATAACAAGCTCAGTATTCAACAATCACAAGTTCCGCAAAAAGGCAATCACTAGATCAGTAAAACACAATATCAAGTTCACTAATGATAAGTATGTGCAATGTAATGGAATGCAATGTCAAGTATAATGATGCATGTCTGACCTAGTGATACACACCCGCTGTCTCTCAGTCCGGGACCCATGGGGGACATATCTGTCCATGCATCTGTCGCGGCGCACGACACAACCCTCGATAATAGTAACCATCGCGGCGCGCGATACGTCCCTCGAAATATAGTATCCATCGCGGCGCGCGATACGTCCCTCGAAATGGTACATCCTCTTAAGTACCCATTATTTCTCAATGCACATAACACTTGCCACAACCAATGCCTCAGAATAATGCAGATGACAAGTTCACACATATAATGAGGAGATGACCATTTTCATAACATCACACAGTTCACAACCACAAAAACATGAAGTTACATAAACAATGATTCAACAAGCCTTCAACCCTTTCTCAACACAACACACATAAACAATTAATCACAATGCCTTTTGTTATCCCCATTCTTTTCATCATTAGAATTAATCAATGTGGACAAGTCAACCCATCACCAATCCCGTTACTCCCAACATATACCACAAGGACATACACACATTTCATACACTTAACAAGAGTTTAGAAATCCACTTGCCTCAAATAGTCGAACAATGACTCCAAAACTTGAGCCTTCCTTTTTTGGTTGACTTCCAAACCAATAAAATCTATTCAAATAAATAACCACGATATGATTTCGAAACTAACAACATTCATATTGCTATATCTCTAGCTTACACCCAAAACTCATCCAAATTTATAATAAAATTTCTAAATTTTTATTCCAACCAATTGATCAAATCTCATATTTTTTGAATTTCAAGTTTAGGGTTAAATCTTAATTCTTCGAATAACATAATTATAATGATTTTTATATATCATAATGCACCCACTATTTAACACATATCTCAATATATCAAAACTTGAATCCTAATATGATAATCAAATGAAAATAATTAAAGCCGAAACTAACTGCCCTACACACCAATGGCGGACTACAAAACTATTTGCTGAAACCACTTATTTTCAATGTTCAAATTCATATTTATCGTTCCACTATTAATAATCCTAATCTTGGAGTAATCGTTGTCCAATGATTAGGACTAATCATTGTCCAATGATTGAACCATAATACTTATACACATTTATAACCCCAAGTTCACATATTAGTATAAATTATACACGTTTTAACCTAAAAATCTATTCCTAGTTACTCAAAAATTTAATAGAAAGGATAAGAATAATTACCTTGATATCTCGAGATAAAAATATCGTTGTTTCTCCTCCTTTTTCTTTTTCTTTTCTCCCTTTCTTTTCTTTTCTTACCTGCGTATTTTTTTTTCAGATCGTTCCTTTCTTTCTGTTTCTTTAAGCCATGCGGATTTTTAATAGCCTAGGGCACTTTGCCCCTTTTTTTATTATTATTTTATTAATTTATTTAATTAATTCCTTTTCCATTTTTTTAAATTATATATGTATTAAAAGTAACACTTTCTAATAACCTATTTAAATATTTCAAACTTGGCCTATTATTATTAAAAATAAATAAATTACCCGACATTAATTAATTTAGTTAAATGACAATTAAAAATTATCAAAAATGATTTTTTCGGATCCGGGTCATTACATGTATCTCAAGGGGGAGGGATATACCCGAGAGGAAATAAAGATATATTTGATGGATTATTGTAATTTTTTAAAATTGGTAAAAAAGATTTAGAAATAATAATAAATAAAATGTGTATTTTAGTAATTTTTTCACATATTAATGGCTAAAACTTCCCGGTCAGAGCCCAAATGCCCAGTTTTATGATTAAATGTCATAGAGATGTCATTTTCTAATCATCCTTTTTGATTATTTAATATTTTATATTTCTCTTAAGAGTTGTAGTATTTATGTGTTAATTATAGGGTTTGGGGTTAACTTTTTAAGGGTTTGTTAGTTCGCTCTTTAACTTAGGGTTTTCATTTCGTAATAAATTTTGAAAGTACGTGCTGAAATTCCTTAAAATTAATTATGTTTTTTATGTGTTCAGGTTTATTTTTAAGTGTTGTAGAATATTTTAAGTTTATTTTTTAATTTACGACTTTTATTTGATATTGTGTTGTGTTATGTTGCTATTTTTTATGTTGGAATATATGGATGATTTTTTATGTTTTCGAGATAAATTTATAATTTAGAATTTAAGGGTGGAATTTTATATATGTGATCTAGAACTTAGGAACGAACTAATTGATGATATTAATTTTTTTCATTTATTGTGTTTCATTTCTTGATTCCTTATTCGAAAATTAATTAAGTATGAATGTACATGACAATTTCAAAAAAAAAATCCAATAGCTTGGTCATGAATCACTCTCAAATAATTTTATTTTTGAGTATGCATTGAATTGTACTCTAAATGCATTAGTATAGTTGTTTTATTTTGTTAAAATTTATAGATCAAAATCTTAATAGGATAAAATATTTCTTGTCCAGATATAAAAGAAGGTTAGGATTTATGTCTCTTTCCGTTTGGTTGTTAATATCATTATGTTCTAAATAATAATAATAATAAAAAAGACCTTCCTTTAAGTCAAGAGGTAAGTAGAGTTGAATATCAAATTTCAATAGAAAAAAAATCGTTTCTAAATGGATTAAGAAAAAGGAACTTTTTTTAATGATTCTAGAGATTAAAGTAAATCAACAAGTGATTTGAATGTGTAAAAAAAAATCTCGTGAAAGAATTAATATTGTGTAACTGAAAGAATAATGGCAAGGCACAACATTGTGGGGGTGATGTTCAATGTGAATTATAAATGATATATTTTGTAAAAATTTGATTGATGTAACAAATGAAGGTGACATTAAACTAGCAAAAACTTATGTTATAAGTAGTTGATGACGATGATAAAAAAAATGTCCAGATTATCACTTTTTTGTTGCATTTATGATATAAATATAGATTAGTTTGGTTTATGATTCTAATCTTAGATTTAGTTTCCCTTTATGAGAGTGTGTATTTCCCGTAAATATCTTTATCTTCTTATTTTAATATACTTCACTTAATTTAGATCTCAAAATCCTCCTTTTTTTACTTAATGAGCCTATATACCCAATAGTTCTTTAAGTACTTCGCTTTAGTGCAACTAGTTTCACTACTATTAGAATCCTTATTACTATCCTCAATCCCCATAGTCCTTAATTTCTCCTCCATTTCCTGAGATTCATTCCACTTAACCCTTGATATGTTAGATACGTTCCTTTTCTTCCTCCACCTCTTAATCTCTAAATTCAATATCAAGAATTTAAATATCTAACCTGAAAACTTAAAGAATATTTTAAATTAGTTAACCCTAAACCCTAAAATATAAATAAAACAATTTTAACACATTATTTTTCAAACTTAGCAAGCAAACCTAATTCAAAAATCCTTAAACTCGTTAACCCCTACACCATTAACACAAAATCGTTGTGGCGAGTTTATCAGAATTTGTTAAAACATATAAATTTATTAATTTTGTCTTTATTGAGTAAATTTGTACAAATTTAAAATAAGTGAGTTGATTGAAACTTAAGAAATGTTGGGGAATTTCATATATATCCTTCATTGAATGAGGTTCTTAACTACTTTACATTTTATAGGAGAATAATTTGAAAATGATCTAAAGAACAATTGTGGAAAGTAGCATTTCAATTAGTTATGAACTAAAATATTTTTAGTAAGGAATATGTCATATTCGAAAATTTCACTTAACATGGATAAAGAAAGTATTAAATTGAAAATCTTCATAATTACGAAAAACATTCTTACATTATTAACTAACTATTATCCCAATAGTTTGAAATAATTACATATTGTCTCACTAACTAATAGTTTAATATCAGATTTTAAAATAGATACACTAGATTTATGTATTTTCTCTATCAGATACATTACAGATAGGAAAAGAAGCAGGCAAGAGAGTCACAGACATGAAAATACACTTAGATGTTTACAACTAACTTTGTACATCATTTATCCGAAATTCATTTATATTGGGACCAAAATTTTGCACGAGTGACAACTTCTTTAAAAAAACTCACGAAAAGGCTCATAATTATATTCTTAACTAGTGATATTTATGTTGTTTATGTTATTCAGGTTAGTAATGCCAAAAGTAAAAAATAATCAGATAATATAACATTAAATAAAATTTTCCAATACAATAAAGTAAAAAATTAATTACATTTAATTAACTTTTTCCTGTTTTTAAAAGTGGTTAAAAAAAGGGTTATAAAAACAATTCACAACTTAAAACAAAAAACAAAACAAAAAAAAGGAAAAAAAAGTAACAAAAAGAAAAAAAAAGAAAAAAAAGAAAAAATAAAAACTATGGGTCATGGTATTCATACAAAGAGTCTTTCACATGTTTTCTCATACTAGTGGGATACAAGAGTCTTTCCCATTTTTTCTACCTTTGCACCTGAATCTTCTCCTTTATAATATGCTAAATTGTCTAATAGTTTCTTTCTCCTGAAACTTTTAAGAAATTTCTCTATATCCATGTTATAATATTTTTAGTTTGAAATTCATTTTTTTTTTTATTTTCCTAACATGGACAAAACTGGAGAAACTTCAAGGAATGTGAAGTTGAATTTAGGGCGTTCATTAATTGGTAATTTGGGCATTAACTCAAAAAAATTGAAGATATTGAACCGTTCCTCGTCAATAACTAATGGAAATTCTTCTTTGTTATTTTCAAGTGGATTACAACGAAGTGTTGCTTCAAGTTTGACTGAGCTTGAAACCCAACAACCACCTAATCGATGTATAAAAAATTTCTTCCTTTTTATTCTTTTGTTGAAACACTCTTTATTTACTCAACTAAAAAGAATTGTGTAAGTTCACAAAAAATTGTATCGATTAGCGTTTTTAAGTTTCTCGAAACTACTAATGAGAAATAATGAATGTTGTCATGGAAAAGTGCTAAAGAAGTTGGAGAGAATGTAAGAAAATTCTTGTACAAGATGCCTTTTGTTTTCTATGACGGACCAAATGGAAAGAAGACGAAAGGATATTTGTTATACACTTTTACCAAGAGAGAAGATTTGAAGATAGTTTGTGCTTGTCATGCTAGTTTTTTTACCCCAATTGAATTTGTCAAACATGGTGGTGGAGGTGACGTTGATGTTGAGAACCCTTTAAACTATATAAATATAATTCTTGATTACTAAATTTGACAGCTTTGATCTCGTTATTATTTGATCTTTCGTTTTATTGTAGAAGACTAAGTCCTTTCCATCAGAGATATATTAAGGTTATGTTTTGGTCATTCTGCTTGTTTTTTTTGGCTATGTGGTGCTTATTTGAACTTTAATTAGAAGAACCTAACAACTTTTAAAGGGTTTCTAAGTTATTTTTCAACTTGACATTTTGAAAAAAGATATTGAAACACTTGATATTAATTGGCTTCTTTATGTGCTAGGTTGTATCTACTATCTTTAAGTTTTTCTAACTTTATTATTCGAGTTAGAACGTCTGTATAACTATATCTTGTAACGAGAGGATGGCAAGCATGTGCAAGTCGGACCTTATGGAACATGGGTTATTAAAAAAAATAATTATAATTTAATATATTTATATAATTGGTTCAAATAGAATATGTTATAGTTCTGTAATTTCTAGTTCATGTCAACTGATTGATGAGTGCACTATCTTTCATAAAAATACAAGATTAAAATTTTATTTGTAGCATTTTTTGTTATTCTCTCCGTGTTTTTGGATGTCATAAAAGTATTTTTGAAAAAAAAATATGAACTTATTATCATAATTTAATGGTCTAAACTATTTTCTGTATATATTGTTCAGGCCATTGGAGTACCGTCGCCACTAAATCGATCTAATACCATCACTTCCATTAGAGTACGTCAATAAAAGCACAAATAATAAGACCAACTCAATTCAAGGATATTCTTCTGTCACAAATTCAAAGTAAGAATTTCAATCTGCAACTAAAATGATTATGTATAATAAGTTTTTTAAAAAAATTAATTTTCACAATTTTGGACCACTAAACTAAACATTAATAAATTCCAACTCATTTTACTAGTTCTTCAACGTGTGAGAGAGGAGATAAGTAATGTCTGAGTAAATATGACCAACTTTTATCATCTAAATATTATTACAAAAATGCATTTATCTGGATATTATATAGTTTGTATATACTATGTATCACTTCATCACAAACTCATAAAGTTTGCTTTCTAACAAATATTTCAAACAATTTGCAAACGACGGATCGCAATTCTTTGGATAAATAAGAAATTAATCAACATTTCGACTTCAATTTCAAACTTATGCAATCTCCAAGTACACAATCTCATTACCAAGTCTGAAGTATAGCTTGAATCACTACTTATTACAAAAATTAACTTGTATCACTAAAAAAATACAAAAGGAAAAAGTTAAATTTCGAATTTTCTTTATGTGTTATGATTTATTGTTAATTGCTTTAGAATTTTCTATGTTTATTTTGTAAGTCACGACTTCTATTTCTTGTTAATCAGACAATAATATGGTATTACATATATTATTAGTTATGTTATATTGTGTTTCTATTTTTGATGTATCAATATATGGATGACTTTTCTAGGTTTTTGAGTCACAATGTAATTTAGGGATTACGGGTAAAATGTACATGTGTTGTTTAGGCTTTAGGTGTGAATTCATTGACCTATTTGATCCTCTCTTTTTAATTATGATTCATAATTTCTTAATCTCTTATTCAAAAATTAAATGTAATTATGAATGTGTACGACAATTTCAAAGTGCAAACCCAACAATCCCGTCATGAATCACTCTCTAATAATTGTGTTTTTGAGTATCATAAATTTGTTTATGATGAAGACCTACCCTTAAGGTCAAGAGGTATATCAAAATAGAATAATGCAAATTCAGGGTTGTTCAAAATCAAATCAAAATTCATATCCGAAATAATAATTTAGTTATTGAGTCAATGATTCGGATTTCAATTTACTATAAACTTCTTATTGGCCTATCGCTTCGGATCTCGGTTTGACCATATTTCTGATCGGGTCCCAATAACCCGATAAGAAGTTTAATTAACTACATTTATATCACATAAGGTCTTAGGCACTTTTAGCTTTTAGGGTTTACACTCCAGTTTTCAGACTCTTTATAGTGACATCATATATAGTTGACACTTAAATTTCACAATAATATTTCAAAGTTGTGATATCACTCATTTTCACTATCACTGCTCCTACGTCGGCGAGTTATATTGAATATCATTCTCTTAGTGTCTAAATTGAGGGTCAAATGATTGGTTCTCCTACTTTAAGTCTCTGTTTTTTATCTTCTCATTACAGTGAGTGAGTCAATGAGATATGCCTGCAATACTACAATACTACAATCTGCAATTAAACATTTATTATAAGTAACCACCTCATGATCATTGATGGTTTTCGTTAGTAGTACTGTTGTAATGTTTTCTCTTTATTTCATATAAAAAAAATTAGTGTGGTTGTTATGAGGAATCATTTTGAGTTTTGCTAGTTTGGGCAATATTGGCATCTCTGTCCAGGCTAATATGGAATTTTATTAAGTGTTTTATGTAGTAATGGACTAACGGAAAAA
Source organism: Solanum lycopersicum (assembly GCF_036512215.1). Taxonomy (NCBI): domain Eukaryota; kingdom Viridiplantae; phylum Streptophyta; class Magnoliopsida; order Solanales; family Solanaceae; genus Solanum; species Solanum lycopersicum. The sequence goes on along the minus strand of NC_090801.1, from coordinate 45,344,862 downwards.
AATTCATCAAGGACTCTTAGCTACTGTGTATTGTTAATTAGTAATTAGTCCATTAGTAATTATCAATGACAATTGTGTGAACTATCAACGGTTAACGATTAACAATAATCGAATCGATAACAATCACTAATCAATAAGCTAATAAATGATAAATTGATATATCAATGGTTCCATATGGGTTTAGCATGATTTGAAATCGATAACCGATAAATAAAACTGATAAAATCCAATATCAAATCAAAATGACTGATACGCAGCCTAAAATTCAACAGAAACGAAAAATAACTCTTACCCCCTGAAATAAGATTTTCTTTTAATAATGCTTTAGATTTAAGTAAATTAACATGTGATTGGAATGCGTCAAAAAAATCTCATGAAAGGGGCGATCAAGTTGGAAAACCTTTTACCGAACTAACAAAGACTCTGCATGTCAGATGTAATAGCATTTTTGTATCCCCTTCCTCAAGTACTTTGAATGATCACGGCTGTTCGGTACACTTGAACGTGTTTATTTTGACGACTGACAAAGCTGCATAATAGAGCAAACTTGACTCGAAGATGTCAAATCTTACTGGAAGAGAAATTAGGAGGCTGACTTAAAGTAGGGAAACTACAACCTGATTGGATAGGAAAGAAGCATTAGTTTATAGTTATTTATGACAAATACTATTTCCAACTTGTTTAAGGAAAACGTGTTTGAGGCGGCAAGAAACATAAAATTTTTTGCGACAAAGGCAAATAAGAATAAAAAGCCAAAGTTGAGTTCAACAAGGATTTGATGCGGCAAAGTTAAAGTTGAAGATGCAGCGAAGACGACTTCCGCACAGGGTAAGAATCCTATGCGTAAGCTTCTAAGTTTCGTGAGAAAATGGAAGCAGAGCACAAGTAGGATTTCTAGTTGAAATAGGTTTTGGATTCAAGTCCAAATATATAAATTGGGTGATAGATTCGCTTGAAGAAAATGCGCACTTACATAGAGAGAAAATCAAAACACTATCAAGAAGTATGAAATAGTTTTGATATTAACTTGGAGAGTGTTGCGAGTTAAGTGAGAAGCTGTAAGGTTATGTTCAAGAGTCTTGTTTACAATCTGAGTTTTGTGAGTAGGAGTTGTTTGATATGTTATAGAACTTGAAGAATATTAGAAGATATAAAAAACCAGGGTTTTCTGTCTCTTTGGGTAGCTAGAATTAGAGTTTATAATTTCTTAGCTAGGAATTAGAGTTTATAATTCTTCTAGGAATTAGAGGTTATAATTCCTTAGGATACAGAGCTTTGTAATCTTTGTATTATTTGAAGTTTATAAATAATACAAAGTGTTGTTTAAATTGTTATCGTTAAGTTTCAAACAAACAGAAACACATTGTACGTGTTCCTTTGAAGAATTCAGGAGGGTAGAATTTCAACAAGGGCACTCAACCCCTATCTTGTAATGACGCATATTAGCTATTATTAATATAATATTTTGTTTATAAAAAAATTGAAAGAAAATTGGGCAAACTAAAATATAGACTAACTCAAGGCTATAAAAGGTAATGATAGAGTTATGGAATGTAACCTAAGTATAGGACATTTTTTTGTACAATAATGAGATTTTCATTGTCATTATTCCACATAAAAGGAAAGGACCATATTCCTTCTCTTGTAATTTATTTTGCTCAAGATATGAATTGGTAGGGATCTACTCCGAAGAACTAAAAGCAATAGGAAGCTCAATAATCAAACGACAAATAACAGGAAAGAAGAAAAAAAAGCGAAATATTTTTCCGAGAAGAAGTTGATGTTGCACGACTTTAACATACTCAACAGCCCACCATTGAGATTGTTTATTTTGTTTTTAAAAAAAGCAATGACAACGCAAAACAATGAATAGTAGTGTTTAATGTCAATATATGATGTATTATCTAAACTTTTAGTTGATCCAAGAAATGACGGTGACATTAAACTAGTAAAAACTTAAGTCGTTATTTTAGTAGTTGATGATACAAAAGATGTCATTTATCACTTGTTATTGCATTTAAAACATGATATTGATGTGTTGGTATTCGTTTTTAATCTTAGATTTTCGTCTTCCTTTATGAAGAAAATTGTGCATCAAATGTGTGTCTTTTCCACGTCCAACACCTTGTTTAACTTGTTTTTAATTCACTTCACTTTGATCCACGTATCAGACCCTCTTCTCTTTTGCTTGACGAGCTTATATAATCTCAGATCGTCACCTTATACAATTCTTTATTTGACCATTATATTTCACGTCACTGCTCACTAACAACTCCCTTTAAGCATTCCTTTTGGCTCTCACTTTCCCTTGAATCGCTTTACTCCACCATCAATTATATCACTTTATTCCACGAGCAATTCCTCTGTTGTCTCTTCTAACCTTACTCCACGAGACTCCAATAATTTTCTAGCTTCTTTCCTAATGCAACTAGTTTTCACTACTATTTATGAATGTCCGCACTATTTTCACCAAACCCATCGTCTACAATTTCATCTCTATTTCCTGAGTAATGACAATAGTCAAGTCATCCCACTTAATTTTGTATAGATCATACACGACTCTCTTTTTCTCTGCCTCTTAAACTCTAAATTTGAACAAAGAATTTAAGTTGGATTGTAAATATCTAGCTTGAAAATATAAGTCAGACAATTTTAATTCAGTTATTCCCAAACCCTATAAAATATAAATAGAATAACTTTAACACATTATATTTCAAATATAATTAGCAAGAAATTTATACCCAAACTTAGAAACCCTTCAACTCGTCAACTTCTACTCTGTTAACCCAAAACCGTTGTTGCCAATTTATAGGAAATTGTTAATCAAAACATATTTAATTTTTCCTCTAGTCTATATAAAGTGAATTATTGAGATTCTTTTATAGTTTAAAATAAATGAATTATTCAAAGTTTGATAGTTGAAACTTTTTTCATATGTAATTTATCATTCTTTTAGTGATGATCTTAACTACTTAAGTTATTAATAATTTAGAGAATTATTCTTCATTACCGTATATAGTTGATTATATAATATTGTATTTAAATACATTACAACGGGTAACTACCATCCAAATAGTGTGTTATTGGCAAACTGTTGGTTGACCACTATAAGTTTTAGGGGGATGTTAATTACCATCAATTACAATATCTACCTACGATAATTCTCTTAAAATAACTGGAAAAAAATGGTACATTGCAACACAAAATAAAATATGAGAAAGAAATCACTGAATATATGACACGATGCTATAAAAATCAAAGATAAGAAAGTATCACTAGAAAGAACGTGGTGAGCCAAATTTTGTTCAAATAATTGTTGGCCAGACGGCGACATGCATGAGTAACAGTCACCCTCGATAACGAAAGCTCTTTGATTCCTTAGAATGACTGATGACACTATCATGATATCATATGAACAAGAGAAAAAACATGATTTTTATTCCTTTTAGAAAGAAGGGTCTCCTTATAAGATTACAAGAAAACGGTGCATGTTAAACTATTTAACATGGTAAAACTATACATGGTAAGTACAATTAAAGAAAATTATATAGAAATATTACGTAATCAACTATATATGGTAGTTATGGATTCTAACTGATGGTAATTAACAATAGATACAAAGGGAGAGAGGCGGGAAAAGTCAAATATATGTGAATACACTTGGATATAAATATCTAGATACATGTAATAGAATGCGTCAAATACATGCATTGAGAGACCAAAATTTGTCACAATAATAATTTCAAAAACTCATGAAAAAGACATGTATTAGGCCTTAAACAAATTAAATTTGCTTCATTTACCCTATTAAATTCAGTAACGTTATAACATTTAATAAATTTGACCAATAAAAAGAAGTAAAAAAATACATTTAACCTTTTTCTCTTTTTAAAATGGTAAGAAAAATTATAAAATGAATTTATAACTGACATGTGTCATTATTAAGTGGCTACCTCTTGGGATCAATTTCCAAAGTGCTTCATAAACCACGTGATCGTGTTATCCTCTTCACGCTATTTTTACCCTCCCGCCCATAAATTTTATCCTTTATAAGCTCCCAATGGCCTAACATTTTCTCCACAGTGAGACTTTTGTGGAGTTTTTCTTTTCCTAGTTTATAGTTTTTTTAGTTCAAAATTCAATAGTTTTATGAGATTAGATTTTGCTAACATGGAGAAAGCTAAACAAAACATAGGAACTTCAAGGAATGTAGAGAATGAAACTATGAAGCTAAATTTAGGGCTTCCATTGAATTGTAATTTTGATGTTCACTCGAAAAAAATAAATCATTTTATGTGAATAACTGATAAAATATTTTTTGATGTTTCCAGGTGGATCGCAAGGATGTGTTGCTTCAAGTGTAGCTGAGGTCGAAATCCAACAACCACCTACTCAAGGTATCAAGATTTTACGAAATGATTATATATATGTAGTCAATTTTAATTTGTACCAAAATTAAAGTGGGAAACAATTTATACTTTTAGCTTTAGTTCACGATGTGAAATAATCTTCAATTGAATAGAAATAACTTGTGTATTCAGAGGAAAATATTCATAAGAGAAGTTCAAAAACTTCGTGCTCAACAATATGGCTAATGTCTACACAAAAGGTGAAGGACCAAAAAGAAAGAAGAATGAAGGACTTTTATACTCCTGTAAGGAGATTGATGAAGTAAAGATAGTTTGTTTTTGTCATGGTAATTTTCTAAATGCAGATGAATTTGTCAAACATTCTGGTGGAGGTGACGTAGTAAACCGTTTACAACATAAATTTATTGAAGGAAAACAAATTAAGTAGACTTAATATCGGTGTTATTTGATCCTTTATTTTGTTGTTGTGCCGAATAATTCAATGGTTATTTCCAAAGAAAGCAGTAGCTTTTTTATCGTTGTTATTTCATCTTTTATTTTGTTGTTGTACTGACTAAAGTTCCTCCCATCAAAGCTATATTAAGGTTATTTTGCAGTCATTCGGCTTCTTTTGATGCGTATTTTTTAAAGTTTAATTTTTTCATCTTTCCTTTTGTTGTTGTACTGACTAAATTAAAGTTCCTCCCATTAGTTATATTAAGGTTATTTTCCAATCAGTCAGATTATTTTTTTGCTAGTCGGTGCTTCTTTTTTTTAATCTTAATTAGAAGAACTAACAGTTTCTATTCTACACAAATTACAAATATTGATCCCTTATTATTTTATTTTAAAATTCGATATCAAGCCACTAAACAAAATAATGCATTTAATTTCAACCTATTTGTAAAAAGAATTTCGCATGTTCCTCAACATGAGAAAGGAGAAGAGAGTTCTCTATGAGTAAATATCACGAGGCTAATATCATTTTTTTTAAATCGACTAATTAATATTGTAAAAATGTCATTTTCTAATTATCTCTATTCGATTATGTGTAGTTTTGTTCTTTCTCTTGTAAGAATTTGAAATATTAATGTGCTAATTAGGATTTGGGGTTAAACTTTTTAAAGGATTCTTTTGTTGTTTTTCGACTACAAGTTTTTCATTTCTTGCTAAACTTTGAAACACGTGATATAAGTTGTTTTCTTAATGTGATAGGATTCGCTATCAACTGCTAGCTTTAAGGTTTTCTACGTCTATTTCCCAAGTTAGAATATCTATTTCTTGCTAAAGCTGACAATTATATATTAATATATAGGGATAATGCCCAAGTACCCCCTCAACCTATGCCCGAAATCTCAGAGACACACTTATACTATACTAAGGTCCTATTACCCCCTGAACATATTTTATTAATAATTTTTTACCCCTTTTTAGTCTACGTGGCACTATCTTGTGGGCCCAACGATGGTTGACTTTTTTTTTCAAACTAGTGCCACGTAGGCTAAAAAGGGGTAGAAATTACTTATAAAATAAGTTCAGGGGGATAATAGTACCTTAGTATAGTATAAGTGTGTCTCTGGGATTTTGGGCATAGGTTGAGGGGGTACTTGTGCATTTTCCCTAATATATATGTTATCCCTCTTTGATTATAAATATTTTGGTTCTTCTGGTAAGAATTGTAGTATTCACGTGTTAATTAAAATTTGGGGGTTAGCTTTTTAAAGGATTAGTAAGTTATATTTTTACTTAGAATATTAATTTGTTGATAAATCTTAAAAAACTTAGAATTTTTAGTTATTTTATTTATGTGTTCGGTAGGTCTTAAATATTTTAGATTTTTCTAAGTTTATTTGTAGAATTTAGAATTTTCATTTCTTGTTAAATCAAATAATTATTTGTTAATACATATATTATTAATTGCATATTGTGTTGCGCTGCTATTTTTAGTTTTATTTTTTGCATATGTGACTGATTTTTATATAAATATTTTTAAAATCGTCAAAATCTTACACAAAATACTTCATCACAAATATTTTTAAAAAAATTCATGACTTGGTGTGTCCATCATTAACTACCAAACACATAAAAAAGAACATATATAGGGTGTAAATTGAATTTTTTTTAAAAAGTCAGCCTTCAATGTATAAAATTAACGTAAATAAAGTGGTATTTGCAAATTAATTTAGAATTATTTTGTAAGGAAATGACTCATAATTAATATGTGTTATAAATAGGGAGGAGTATAAAAAAAAGGTCAAACAAGACTATTTTGGACATTTAATTATCATAAGAAATATGTTAGAATAATTAACATATTAAATATTCATCAAAAGGTATGTAGAATAAACTATACATATCCTTTTATAAAATTTGTACTATTACAGACCAAAATGCATCTAAATATTTTACTCCAAATTAACAATGAAATTTCTGTAACTTTTTTAATAATGTTTGGTTATACTGAACCTTCTTCAGAAAAAAATCACAAAATAAGTTTCAAGTTCAAAAGTGTAATTTTAATAAGTTTTTCAAGTGAATATTATTTTTCTAACTTATAAAGTTTTCACTTCTATTTGTCTAAACCTAACTCGATTCTTTTAGCTTTTGCTAAAATGGAGAAAGCTAATCATCAAGACAAAGGAAAAAGGATTGTAGAGGATATAAGTGTAGACTTAACATTAGAGCTTCCGATCGAAACTCAAATGGAGTACTGGAGGCAAAGGAATTTGTTGCCGCCTATGGATACTGAAATGGAGTGGAGGCAACAAAATTATCCATTTTCTGTGACCAGGACGTCTTCTTTGCCGAGGGATACTGAAATCGAGTGAAGGCAAAGGTTGGAGGCTGAAATTGGGCTTGGAGGCGAAGAATGGATACTGAAATCGAGTCGAGGAAAAGGTTAGAGGCTGAAATGGATTGGAGGCGAAGAATGGTGACTGAAATTGAATGCAGTCTTAGAATGGAGACTGAGATGGAATGGAGGCAAATGAGTGGTCCATTTTCTGTGACGAGGGCAGCTTCCATGCCGCCAATGGAGACTCAAACTGAATGGGTGAAAATGAGTGATCCATTTTCTGTTAATAGGACGGCTTCGTTGCCTCCAATGGAGACTGGGATGGACTGGAAGGAAAGGAGGGACCTCCAGACACTGACGTGCGGGGACACGCAGCAGAATAGATGGGATAAACTGAAGAATGTTATAGTTTTTGAGGAAAATGAAGGGAATGGAACCTCTTCTTTGCCGTCACCTGGTGGATCTGGATCTATAGGAAGTTTTGGTTCAGCTGGAACTAGTTCAGAAACTTAACAACACCTACCTAATCAAGGTGATCGAAAATACAATTGAGTTGTTCCATTTAATTAATTTCTCCATTTTCATTATTTTTTGTTCACTTAATGTTTTTTTGTCTAAAACTAAGAAATATTTTTTTTCCTTCAGTTGATAGAACTTTCATTGAAGGTGCATCTGGTAGTTCTAATGTGATACCTCCAGTCAGTGGCCCATTGGAGAAAATGCAGCATCTGGTATTAGCAGCCATTGAAGCTACTAATGAGCAATCACCCGACTTTTCGGGAAAAGAGGGAATCAGAAATTTCTTACTCAAAATGCCTGGTGTTGCCACTAAAGGTGATGGACCAAATGGAAAGAAGACTGAAGGATTTTTATACGCGTATAAGAGGGGAGGAGAAGTGAAGATTGTTTGTATTTGTCATGGTTATTTTCTGACACCAGCCGAATTTGTTAAACATGCTAGTGGAGGTGATGTTGAAAATCCTTTAAATGCTTATAACTGTCGATCCTAATTAATTAAGCTTTGTAGTGACAATGGCTATTGCCCAAAAAACTGTATTAGGTTTAATATCGTTGTTATGTAATTTTTCCTTTTGTTGTTGTACCGAATGACTTCAATGGCTATTTTTCCCAAAAAGGCATTAGCTTTGATATTGTTGTTGTTATTTCATCTTTGTTTTTGTTTTTTTACAGGGCTAAGTTCCTCCTGTCTAAGATAATAAAGTTTTTTTCGGGCATACTACTTGTTTTGTTATGCTATGCATCACCATTTTTGGCGTAGTTGGAAGCAACAAACAGTTTCTATTCAACAAAATATTTCTGCACCAGGCAAGCCTTAGGATCTTGTCCCCTTTTAGAGTAGATGAATTACTCCCTCTATTTAAAAAAGAGTGATCTAATTTGACTTGATATGAAACTTAAGAAATAAAATAACTTTTTAAATTTTATGATCCTAATTTAAAATTATGTCAAATGTATCAAAATATTATTGTAGTTGTCTTTTGGAAAGATGAAATCAAAATATTATAAAAAAATAAAAAACAATAATTCTATTACATAGGGGTTATAGAAAAAAATATATCATTAAAAAATACATAATATATTTATCCACATAAGCGACTGCTCAAAGACCAAGTTCATTATTCGTTTCATGCCCAATGACTGCTAGGATCGAATTCACGCACACACACTAGATGAATGAAGAACACAAGAACTTTCAAGAGAAAGAGATGAGAAATCTAGAGAGAGAGAGAGAAAACCCAATATTTCAAGGTAACACCCCGTGAGTAAACTTCCACGGTGGTGAGGTACATTTATATTAATAAATCAGAGTATTTTTGGTTACAGAGAAATAAATAGAAAATAAATAGAAAAGCTTAAAATAGATAAATAAGAAAGCCTAAAATAGAGAATAAATAGGAAAGCCTAAAATTAATAAGGCTCCACTACCTAACAATTCTTCCACTTGGAGACAGACTCAGTCATCCAAAAAATACATTCTCAAAAAAAAATCTATTCATCATCAACATCTTTACCGCACCGCAACGTCTGCAGCAACAACTACAGAAGACCAACCGAGGTTTTACATAACCTCAGTTTCCCAACATTAACACATTTCGTCAAAATGTCTGCCGGGTTCTTTGCACCCTCTAACTTGTCCAAGCACATATCACCATCCTCCACTGCCCTGCGAGTGAAATGTTATCGCCTTCTGATGTGCTTTGTCTTCGAATTATAGACAGGACTTTTCACTAACTGTATGGCATTCTGGCTATCTGAGTCAAGAATCTTCTCGCTCTGCTTCTTGCCCAATTCCTCAAGATAATCTGTCAGCCATATCATCTCTCTCCCAGCTTCAGCTATTGCCACATACTCAGCTTCAGTAGATGAAAGAGAAACACACTTCTGAAGCCTGGACATCCAACTCACTGCTATTCCACCTATGGTGTAAATGCACCCGGATGTACTCTTGCTCGAGTAAACATCCCCACCAAGATCAGCATCCACAAAACCCTGTAGAGTCACCTTGCCTTTGCCAAAACAAAGTGAAGTACTGGATGTACCTCTCAGATATCTCAGAAGCCACTTCACAGCTTCCCAATGCTCTTTCCCAGGGTTCGCCATGTACCTGCTAACAACTCCCACTACATGTGCTATATCAGGTCTAGTGCAGACCATAGAATACATCAAACTAGCAACTGCTGAAGCATATGGAACAAGTGTCATGTGATCACTCTCCTCGGCAATCTTGGGTGAGTCGCTCCTTTGACAATTTAAAGTGATTTGCCAATAGAGTTGTCCTGGGTTTAGCATCATTAACCCTGAATCTGCTCAGCACCTTCTCAATGTACAACTCCTGAGATAGATTTAAAGTGCCAGCAGATCTATCCCGAGAAATCTTCATCCCCAAAATCTGTTTTGCTGGACCCAAATCTTTCATCTCAAACGCTACAGACAACCTTGTCTTCAGATTATTAATCTCCCTGATACTAGATCCTTCAATCAACATATCATCCACATACAAGAGTAGAAAGACATATGAATCAGTGTATTTCTTGAAGTAACAACAAGGATCCTTTTCAGCTTTGCAGAATCCACTCTTGGTCATGAAGGAGTCAAACTTCTTGTACCACTGCCTTGGTGCTTGATTTAGTCCATACAAGCTCCTGGTGAGCTTGCACACCATGTGTTCCTTGCCTGGAACAACAAATCCTTCCGGTTGCTGCATATAGATCTCTTTGTCCAGATCTCCATGTAAAAATGTTGTTTTTACATCTATTTGCTCTAGATGCAAATTCTCCGATACAACAACACTCAACAGAATTCGAATAGAGGTTAACTTAACAACAGGAGAGAATATTTCAGCATAATCAATACCTTTCCTTTGTGAATATCCTTTAACCACTAAATGAGCCTTGAACCTTCTTTTGCCATCTGGTTCAGTCTTGATTCTGAACACCCACTTGTTCAACAAAGCTCTCTTCCCTGCAGGTCGCTCAGTCAACACCCATGTGTTGTTCTTCTCAAGTGACCTCATCTCATCATCCATGGCTTTCTCCCACTTGATCGAATCCTCCACCTGTAGGGCCTCATCAAAACACTCTGGTTCCCCCTCATCAGTCAGCAATAGATAGTGTAATGAAGGTGAATACCAATCTGGTGCCCTGATATATCTGGATGATCTCCTTAACACCTGCTCAGGTGTAACTTGCTCCACTTCAGATTCTTCAGTAGGAGTTGGTTGAGTATCTGCTTCGACATCTCTAGGTTTACTCTTCTCCAACTCAACCTCAACTTCCACTTGCTTTTTAATCTCTAGAACCTGCTGTTCTCTGTCCTTGTACAGGACAGACTCATCAAATGTCACGTCACAATGTCTCAGGATCTTTCTGTTCTTGTCATCCCAAAACCTGTAACCAAACAAATCAGAACCATATCCTATGAAGTAACAGTTCACAGCCTTGGCGTCAAGCTTGTCTCTCTTTTCTGGATCAACATGAACACAAGCAGTGCAACCAAAAGTCCTCAAGTGTGAGTACTTGAGTTCTTTTCCTGTGCACACCTCCTCTAGAATCTTGAACCCTAAAGGAACTGATGGTCCCGTGTTGATCAAGTATGTAGTTGTGCTCACAGCATCCGCCCAAAGTGTTTTGGGCAGCCCACATTGTAACCTCATACTCCTTGCACGCTCATTCAATGTTCTGTTCATCCTCTCAGCAATTCCATTCTGCCTTGTCTTAACACGAACTGTTCTCATCAATCTGATTCCCTCAGCTGCACAGAATGCCTTGAACTCTAATTTGTCATACTCTTCTCCATTGTCAGACCTTAGGCATTTGACTTTCAAACCGATCTAATTCTCAACTTCAGCTTTCCACTCATTGAAAGTTGCAAACACATCTGACTTATGCTTCAAGAAGTAAACCCATACCTTCCTGCTGAAATCATCAATGAAGGTAACATAGAACCTGGATCCTCCAAGTGATGATACTGGAGATGGTCCCCAAACATCTGTATGGACCATTTCCAACCGCACTTTCTTTGTCTCTCTAGAAATCTTTGTGAAGCTTACTTTTTTCTGCTTGCCCATAACACAGCTCTCGCAAATACCCATATCAATAGACTTCAGACCCTCTAATTCTCCTTTTGCAACCAGCATCTTCATTCCTTTAGTACTCATGTTTCCAAGTCTGTTGTGCCACAGACATGAACCGGAAGCACCTTCAGCAACAGCGGCCATGTTTATACACCCTACAGTGGTGTACGAAGTTCCAGATTTTGTGCCACGAGCTACTACCATAGAACCTTTCACAATCTTCCATAAACCTTTCCCAAACACTTCTGCATATCTCGTGCTATCCAACTGATCAACAGAGATCAAATTTTTCTTGATCCCAGGAATATATCTGACATCCTCCAATGTCCACTGGTTTCCAGAGGTGGTCTTTATGCAAACATCCCCCTTTCCTTCTATCTCTAAGGCTTTATTGTCTGCAAGATATACTTTTCAAAAATTTCCAGATTTGATGTTTTGGAACAACTCCTTGCTTGGAGACGAATGGAAAGATGAACCAAAATCCAAAATCCATGATTCAACCAGGCTATTCACACTAAGGATTAGAGCATCCCCAATGTCCTCTACTGAATTTACATAATCATTGTCATCTCTAAATTTCTGATTCTGTTTCTTCTTTGGCTTTGTACAGTTCGTCCGAAAGTGCCCTTTTTCTCCACAGTTCCAACAAGTCACATTTGATCTGTTCAATGATTTTCCTTGATTCTTTGATTTTAATCAACCATGTTGATTTTGGCCTTTCGTCTTACTTCTCCGCCTTCGATCAACGCTGAGAGCACTGCCCGATGAATCTCCCACTTCTCATTTGCGAATACTTTCGCTAAGAACAACATCACGGATTTCATCAAACTTCAGTTTCTCAGATCCACGAGAACTGCTAATCGCAGCAACAACAGTATCTTAAGACTCGGGCAGAGATGACATCAAAATCAACGCCTTAATTTCATCTTCAAAATTAATATCCACAGAATTGAGTTGACTCACAATCATATTGAACTCATTTATATGATCAGAAATGGATCGAGTTTCAGACATCTGTAAATTGAACAATCTACGCATCAAATATACCTTGTTCATAGCCGATGGTTTTTCATACATGTTTGACAGTGCCTTCAACAAACCGGACGTAGTCTTCTCCTTCATGATATAGAACGCCACATTTCTTGACAAAGTCAACCGGATCAACCCTAGAGCCTGGCGATCCTTGAGTTTCCGCTTCTCCTTCGTCATGGATTCCGGCTTCACCCCGATCAACAGTTCGTGGAGATCTTTCTGGTACAGATAATCTTCAATCTACATCTTCCAGAAACTTAAATCATATCCATCAAAATTCTCGATTCCAAGCTTCGAACTATCCATCTTCTGTGATCGTGTTGAATCTCCTTAGCTCTGATACCAGTTGTTAGGATCGAATTCACGCACACACACTAGATGAATGAAGAACACAAGAACTTTCAAGAGAAAGAGATGAGAAATCTAGAGAGAGAGAGAGAGAGAGAGAAAACCCAATATTTCGTGGTAACACCCCGTGAGTACACTTCCACGGCGGTGAGGTATATTTATATTAATAAATAAGAGTATTTTTGGTTACGGAGAATAAATAGAGAATAAATAGGAAAGCCTAAAATAGAAAATAAATAAGAAAACCTAAAATAGAGAATAAATAGAAAAACCTAAAATTAATCAGGCTCCACTACCTAACAATGCCATGGGCTTTTTCTTAGAAGATTTTGTCTTGCTCTGATCACAATGATCAGGGTTATTAGTACATCTTCTTGATGATATAGATAATGACTTAGCACTCACTCGCACTTACTAACATTTTATGTAAGAAAAATGATTGTGCATTAGAATAGTTATTTTTGTTAACAGCTAAAATATTTCATTTTGGACACCCTGGATAACAATTGAGTGTGAAAGATAAATTGTTTGGTGACCTTAACCTTTTCCTATTGAGGGTTCAAACGGACTTATATGCTTGTCTCGAGAAATAATATAAGCGAATCAATTTAATATGAGATTATTTGTTTTATTTTTTTAATTTTATTATTTCTAATAAGAAAGTGTCAAATATACTTTTTGCTTTCATTTATTTGTATATTTTATTAGTATTTGATATGCTATCTAGGAAAAAAATTGTTGTTAATGAACTTGACAAATATAAACTTAACTTAGAGTTTTCCTCAGACGCCTAATTTTACATTAAGGTATCATTATAATTGCTTTTCATTTTGTTTAATTGGTTAAGATTTTAAATATTTATGTGTTAATTAGGGATTTAAGGTTTTTTCTGTTTAAGTTTTTAAAGGGTTTTAAAGTTATTTCTTCAACTTAAAGAGTGATGAATTCTTGCTAATCGTTGAAACACGTGAAACACCTAATATTAGTTGTTTTCTTTATAAAACCCCCCAAAAAAACTTGCACCAAATTCGAAGTTTATTTTTTGAGTTAAAATTTTATATTTTGTTAAGTCTAATAATATTTTTTGTTAATATATAATATATGTTGTTAGTTGTACATGCTAGGGATATCACAAGCGAATGATTTTTGTTTTTTTAAAAAGAGTATATATTGGGTTGGTTGTTATATCTTATTAATTATTGGGCATACGCGTTGTGCGTGTACCATATACGTCAATAAGTAAAAATCTTTATAAAGTTAAATAAATATTATTTTAAAATGTAATACCAACTTAGCCTCGGTGAATTCATCTTATTATTTTCTTCCTTAAAAATTAAGTATGAAATTATAATATTATATTATTAGATCGATCTTGTGTATAACTTTAAAGCAACGAACCAAGCCTTCCAAATATAATTTACAAAAAAACACAAAAATGTTGAATGAAATGAATTTGATTCATATCAGTATCATGTAATCAAACTTAGTCAATGCAGGACAATGTAGAAGTCATACTTGATATTTCTAACCTTATGAATTCATTTTCCACAAAATTCTTTTCAGTGTTCCTAAATAAAGGGAAGATGTCAAACTTGCGATACACTTTACTGTTACTCTCAGATCATAGCCTAATTTAAAAAAATATAAATGATCAAAATCTTATAAACAAACAATAGAAGGTGGGAAATGAGGAGAAAAGAAGGAACTTTACCATAGGAGAACGTAGAACTACTAGTGGAAGATGTCAAACTTGCGATACACTTTACTGTTACTCTCAGATCATAGCCTAATTTGAAAAAATATAAATGATAAAAATCTTATAAACAAACAATAAAAGGTTGGAAATGAGGAGAAAAGAAGGAACTTTACCATAGGAGAACGTAGAACTACTAGTGGAAGAACCCAAGATGACAAATTCGTATTTGGTAATGGTATATATTGATTTAGCTGCAACTCTTCATGTTCTTTAGTTTAAGATTAAAAGGGGGGAAACCTTAATTCATGTACTTACCTAAGAAAAAATATTCACCTAGGCCTAATTTTTGGGGTATGAGTTATGTCTAAGACCTAATTTAACATAATTTAATTATGTATTCGAAAAAGCTGGAAAAATTGAAATTAACAAAAATGTTATTAGTAGTTGATGATGATGATAAAAATATATATTTTATCACTTTTATTTTCTATATATTATATAAATATCGATAAGTTGGTATGTGTTTCTAATCTTAGATTTAGCTCTCTTTTATGCATGTGTATCTATTAATACTCTTGGATCCTCCTCTCTTTTACTTGAAGAACCTATACACTTTCTTATCTCTTAATCTATCTATACCCTACATCCTAATTCTTAAAGACGCGTCTTCCATTTCAATATAGGTAACTTACAATCCAAGCTCCCTGGTTGAAAAATAAAATTTCTTAACATGGAGAGAAGAACCACCCTAGCTAAATATAGGTAGAAAGGAGTGAAGCAGCTTAAACATTCATACCCTATTAACTAACTCTTCTTCTTATAGTTTGAAATAAATACACATTTTCTCCTAAATTAATAATTTAATATCAGACCTCAAATTAAATACACCTAGATACATGTATTTTTGCTCTCAGTTATATTTTGAAATACAAATAGGGAAAGAGGTAGGTGAGCGAGTCAGATCAGCCTTGCAAATACACTTAAATATATTATATCCAGAATAAATTACAACTAATTATGAACCCCATTTATCCGAAATGCATGTATATTTGGACCATAATTTTACATGAACGGTGCTTTCAAAAATACTCACGAAAAAAGCACATAATTAAATTCTTAACTAGTGAAATTTATGTTGTTTATGTTATTTAGGTTACTAATGCCGAAAGTAAAACTAATCAGATATTATAACGTTCAATAAATTTGTCCAATAAAATAAAGTAGAAAAATACAGTTAATTAACCTTTCTAAAGTGGTAAAATATTATAAAAATAAATTTACAATTAACACGTGTCACTTTTGATAAGTTCCCTTTTGGGAGCAATTTCCTAAGTTATAAAAATGAACTTCCGGTTAACACGTGTCTCTTTTGATCAGTTACCCACAGAAATGGAATATTCCTTCACATGTTTTGTACTTTTACACCCTCAAATTTTCTCTTTTATCTATAATATTCTAAATGGCCTAATGGTTTTTCCACACTGAAACTTTCATTGAGATTTGTCAAACCAATCTGAAGTCTATTGAATTTTTTCCTTTTGACTTTGTTGTGAAGGATTTGAAAACGCGGAAACCACTGGTGCAGGGTCAGACTAAAAATTGGTTTTATGAGTGGCCTATCCCACCTTCCCAAGCTCACATAACCACTACATCTATTCCTTTCACTACTTGGCATCAACGTCATGGTCATCTTCACTCTAGAGTTCTTAGGTTTATTTTAAATAAGTTCTTGTTACCGGAATGCTGAACTAAAGGTGCACAAGCTGAAATAATTGTGGTTGAGTTAGGCTTAACTAAGTTTGTTAGAAAGTAGTTAACAAAGTTAGTTATGTAGTTACACCTATTGCTAGAGAATCTTCTAGAAATTGTGCTGAAAAATTTGTATATATATCTTATATCATGTTACTTGTATTGTTCAGACGAAATAATAATAGTTGAGATTTCTTCTTCTTCCTTCTACATTATGTTTCTTCCTCTGGTTAAGAACTTAGGAAGTCTTCAACTATGGAAATCTAACATGGTATCAGAGCTCCGATCAGAGAGTTCAAATTAGTGTTATATTCAGATTCATAAGAGATCATGGAAGTGGAAGGTGCAGTTCCGGTAGTTTTAGCAGTTTCAGGCAGATCTATGATTGATCACACACATCCTCTGTATCTATATCCTAACGACACTCCAGGTAGCTCTCTTATTTCAATTCAACTTACTGCATCTGAGAATTACGCACTTTGGAGCAGATCTATGCGTTTAGGATTGTTGGGAAAAAACAAATTAGGCTTTGTAAATGGCAGACACACTAAAGATAAATTTGAAGAATCAATGTATGATCAGTGGGAGAAGGTGAATGCAGTGGTTTTATCTTGGATAATGAATTCTGTGAAGTCTGAATTACTGAGCAGCATTATATATGCTTTGAATGCTCATAAGGTCTGGCTAGATTTGCAGGAGAGATTTGATACAGTGAATGTTTCTAGAGTGTTCTATCTTCATAGAGAAATTGCTACACTTACACAAGATAGTCAATCTGTTTCTGACTATTTTTCTAAGATGAGAAATTTGTGGGATGAGTTTGATACACTCATGCCATGTCCTGGATGCAATTGCACTGAATCTCGCAGTTATGCTCAACATTATGGATATCAAAGACTTTTACAATTTCTCATGGGTCTTAACGAGACATATGCTCAATGTAGAAGTCAAATCCTAATGTTAACACCTCTTCCAATACTGAACAAGGCCTACTCATTAGTGATAAATCATGAAAGCCAAAGATCAATTGCAATGTCAACTCCAGTCGGTAAGATTTCTGAGGTGTTGGAAGGAGCTGCATTCTTCAGTAAAAAAGGAAATCAGTCATAACAATGGAATAGGTTTCAATTCTACCAGATCATTTCATGGAGGAGGTTCTAATTCAGGAGGTAATCATAATGGTAGAGTATCATCAGCAGGTGGAAGCAAACCACAAAAGAGAGAATCAGTAGTTTGTGAGTTTTGCAATTATAATGGACACACTAAGGAACAGTGTTACAAACTCATAGGATATCCATCTGACTGGCCTAAGAACAGAAGACAAGGATCATCTCAATTTGCTAATCAAGTAGGCAATTATTTTTCTTCTTGTTCTGCTGAGGTAGAGAACTCAAGTTCATATGATAGAACAAGTCAGGAAATAGTAGGAACTGTAGCACAATCACCTGTTCTTCCTTCATTTACTCCAGAACAGTATCAACAAATTCTTCACTTGTTGAACAAAATAAATTATGATTCATCCCCTACCATTCAAACTGCAAATGCAGGTACTCAAAGATCTACTTTAGTCAATGATGTATCTGTTAAGTGGATAATAGATACAGGAGCTTCAAATCATATGGCATCTAATTCTGAGATATTACATACATGTCATAAAATTTCTCATCATGCAGATAATTAAGTTCATCTTCCTACTAGACAGACAGTATCAGTAGCCTATACAGGAAGTTCAAAAATATTCAATGACAATTCTATCTCAAATGTGCTAGTTTTACCAGAGTGTAAGTTTAATCTGTTGTCAGTCTCAAGGTTAACAAGGGAATTAAAATGTTCTGTAGCATTTTTCCCTGACTTCTGTATATTTCAGGATCTCTCCAATGGCATGGTGAAGGGGATTGGTATAGAAGAACAGGGTTTGTACATCTTAAAGAGCAGTTCTGAGAAGTCTGCTATATATGGTTTTACAACTAGATCTGTTATCACTCAACATAAACCTTCTGAATCTAGCATTCTCTGGCACAGAAGGTTGGGTCATGCTCCAATGAATATTATCAGAGCTCATAAACAACTTCAACATCTACATCATTCTCATCATTTGTGTATTGTATGCCCTTTGGCTAAACATACTAAACTTCCTTTTCCTGTTAGTAGTACCTATTCTAAGTCTGTTTTTGAGTTATTGCATTGTGATATCTGGGGTCCTTATCGAATTCCTACTTACAATAGAAAAAGGTATTTTGTTACTTTAGTAGATGATCACAGCAGGTTTACCTGGTTGTTTCTATTCCAATTCAAGTCTGAAGTCATTGTTGTACTAAGAAACTTTCTGAATAGAATAAAGAATTTGTTTTCAACTGCTGAGAAAGTATTAAGGATTGATAATACGTATGAATTCTTTAATTCTGAATTTCAGTCATTGGTGTCTGATTTTGGCATACTACATCAAAGTTCTTGTGTCTACACTCCTCAACAAAATGGAGTTGTAGAAAGAAAACATAAAATAATTCTTGGTGTAGCAAGGTCTCTTAGGTTACAAGTTGCTTTACCTTTGAAATTTTGGGGTGAATGTGTTATGACTGCTATATATCTTATCAATACACTTCCTTCCAAGCTACTAAAATTCAAAACACCTTTTGAAATTTTACATAGTCATCCTCATTCTTTATCTTACCTTAGAGTTTTTGGATGTCTCACTTGTGCCTCATCTACACCATCATCTGATAAATTCAAGGTAAAAGTTGTTTCAGGGGTATTCATGGGCT
Source organism: Solanum lycopersicum (assembly GCF_036512215.1). Classification (NCBI taxonomy): domain Eukaryota; kingdom Viridiplantae; phylum Streptophyta; class Magnoliopsida; order Solanales; family Solanaceae; genus Solanum; species Solanum lycopersicum. Next base: position 45,325,538 of record NC_090801.1, on the reverse strand, counting down.
ATTCATCTACGCAAAAAAGTTATCAAATCTATGATCTTCATTCCAATATGTTTTATGTTAGCAGAAATGTAGTGTTTCAGGAGTCAGTGTTTCCTTTCATTCATGCAAAATCTTATGGTTCTCCTCTTTTTCCTGTACTTGATTTGTCTAACTTTGAGTCAAATACTTTTATTCAGTCCCCTACTCTCATTACTACTGAATCCAACCAACCTATAAATCCTCCTATTACTGAACCTATCTCACAGCTAATCTCAATGTCACTGAATCTGTTTAGCTGACCTCACTTCCTCGAACTTCTTTATCCTCTCCTGTTAATCTTAGAAAATCTACCAGGATAAGACATCCTCCTAAATGGATGATTGACTTTTTTTTTTCCTTCTTTTGCCAATCAATGTGCTTATCCTATTTCCTCCTTTGTCGCATACTCTAATATATCCAAGTCCTGTCATCATGCTTTGTCAGTTTACTCTTCTATTACAGAAGCTGGTTCTTTTCAACAGGCTTCCAAGGATCCAGACTGGGTTCATGCTATGAAATTGGAAATTGCAACTTTAGAATCCAATCAGACATGGTCTATTGTTGATCTTCCAAGTGGTAAAACACCTATTGATTGTAGATGGATATATAAAGTTAAGTACAAAGCTTCTGGAGAGGTGGAAAGATATAAAGCCAGGCTAGTTGCCAAGGGCTATAGTCAACAAGCTGGGACGGATTACTTTGAGACTTTTTCTCCAGTTGCAAAAATAGTGACTGTCAGATCTCTGATTGCTCTTGCAGCCTCTTCTTATTGGTGATTTACTAGAGGAAGTATATATGACTATTCCTGAAGGGTTTGCTAGACAGGGGGAGTCTCACAAGGTCTGTAAACTTCATAAGTCTTTATATGGGTTGAAACAAGCTCCAAGGCAGTGGAACAAAAAATTGACTGATGAGACAAAGTCATTATGATTATTCCTTGTTCATTAAAAGGACAGGAAAAGAGTTGGTGATAATTCTGGTATATGTGGATGATTTGATAGTAACTGGAAATAGTCAGACGTTGATAAACAAAGCAAGAGAAGATTTACAGCATAGTTTCAAGATGAAAGATCTTGGAGAACTTAAATTATTTTTGGGAATTGAAGTATCCAGATCAAATGAAGGAATTGTAATGTGTCAGAGAAAATATGCATTAGAATTGGTTGTTGAAACTGGAATGAGTGGAGCAAAACCAGCAAGTACACCATTTGAGATGAATCAAAAGTTAACTTCTACAGAATATGATAAACATGTATCAAGCAAAGCTGAAATTAGTGATGGAATATTGGAAAATCATGCATCATATCAAAGACTAGTGGGAAAAGTTCTGTATTTGACTATGACAAGACCTGATATTGCATTTGTAGTACAGGTCTTAAGCCAATATATGCATTTTCCAAAAGATCTCACATGGAAGCTGCTATAAGAGTAGTGAGATACATCAAGGGGACACCAGGAATGGGATTGTTGATGCCTGCTGGTACTACAAATCAACTTATGGCCTATTATGATTCAGACTGGGGAGCATGCATGGAAACAAGAAGGTCTGTCACAGGGTATTTAGTTAAGTTTGGTGGAGCAGTGATTTCCTAGAAATCTAAGAAGCAAGAAACTGTGTCAAGAAGTTCTGCTGAGGCAGAATTCAGAAGTATGGCAGCTTGCACTGTAGAACTTACTTGGTTGGTAGGATTGTTCAGTGACCTTGGAGTTCAAGTTCAACAACCTATAACCTTAAGATGTGATAGTAAGGGAGCTATTCAACTAGCTGCAAATCTCATATTTCATGAGAGAACCAAACATATTGACATTGATTGTCATTTTGTAAGAGAAAGGGTTAGCAAAGGGATGATTGAAATTGATCATGTGTCTACTGAAGAACAATTGGCAGATATACTTACTAAAGGACTAGGAAGAGCTCAACATGAATATTTGCTAAGCAAGATAGGCCTAAAAGATATATTCAAGCCATCGTCTTGAGGGGGAGTGTTGAACTAAAGGTGCAAGCTGATATAATTATGGTTGAGTTAGGATTAACTAAGTTTGTTAGAAAGTAGTTAACAAAGTTAGTTATGTAGTTACACCTATTGTTAGAGAATCTTCTAGAATGTGTGCTGAAAAATTTGTATATATATCTTATATCATGTAACTTGTATTGTTCACACGAGATAATAATAGTTGAGCTTTCTTCTTCTTCCTTCTACATTATGTTTCTTCCTCTGGTTAAGAACTTAGGATGTCTTCAACTATGGAAATCTAACTAAGTTTGTTTTCAAGAACGCAAAAAATTTTAGTGAAAAAACAAAAGGACAATATTTTAACGCTCAAATTGACGCCATTGTCAAATTTCTATACGCCTGGTAAGACTTACTACTGTCAGGCGGCTGCGCTTATCAGGCACGTAAAAATTTGAGTCTTCCCTTAAAATGAAAAAAAAAACGTTTTTTATGTTTCATTTTTTGCAAGTTACTTGTTTTCTATTACTCGAAATTTTAGTCAAATTAGTAAAATTATACTTAGCAAAAACATTTCATCTTTTGTTTGAGATTCACTCTCATTACAAGATAAAATATATGTTTATTAGAATACTTATCTTTCTAACTCTTATCGATATTTAAAGTTTATGAACTTATTATTTGTAAAATTATGTTATCAATTCATGTAATATTTGTCTCAATATGAAAATGATACTTTTAAAAGTTTGAATTTATAAAATCTTACCTAAAAAATTGGAATGAAACATTAGCTAGAAAAAACTACCAAACACACACACAAAAAAAATTGAAATAAAAAATAATCATATAAAGGGAGATGCAAGGCCATGGCAGGCTTGTAAGGGGGGCATAGTCCTTGCGCCTTGCCCCTTCCCCGCTACAACAACACGAAAAAATTAATTGATAATAATTTTTATAGTTAAAAATATAAAATAACCAATATATATTATTTAACTAGAATTAAAAAATAAATATTTTAATACCCATATTTTATCTTGTGATGATAGTGAATCTCAAACAAAAAATGGAAGTTTTTGTTACGTATAACTTTAATACTAGAATAAAATCTCTAAGAGTAATTAAAAAAAAAACAAGTCACTTGCAAAAATGAAAAGATTTTTTTAAAAGGGGAAGGCTCGAATTTCTATGCGCCTTATAAGACGCACCCGTCAAGGAGTTTAGTTTCAAAAAGAGAAGTCTTTGGGAAGAGGGATTAAGAATGTGATCAATTGCTTCGTCCTAGTTGACAATGATGTGCCTTACAAGGCGCATCGAAATTTGAGTCTTACTGTGTTCGACCTGATTTCAACGGCGTTAATTTGGGCGTTAATTGATCTTTTGGTTTTTAACTGAATTTTATTATCGTTTTGAAATGGCTAACAAATGTATTGAAATATCTATTAATCTTATAAAGGAAAGAGACATTAACCAAAGACAAGTAGATCATTCTTTTTGAAACACTAACACATATTGAATCAATATTAGCTCGGACTCCAGTATCCAGTATATTTAAGAAGGAAACATAAATTGAATAGTAGATCATCCACATGGCCGCTATGGATTAAGGTGATAATACATTTTTTATATGTTTTTGTGATCTTTGATTGAGAGCCAGTAAGATGAAAAAGAGTGTCGGGTCTCTTAAAAGAAGCAAATCTGAGTGGGAAGTGGTATTGGTAATGGTTGATATGAATGTCACTCATATTAGGATCAGAGCCAGATTCAAAATTTTAAATGGTGTCATGATATCATCTAAATAGGTTGTGTGCTCACTTGTGCAAAGATACCGACTCATGGTGGCGAAATCAATTATCTCCTATTGTATTCAGACCAGATTTTGGGTATTTCGACTAGTTTCATGGATATCTACCATCTCTCACCAGCAATGTGTATGAGGTCTGTAACGTTATTCATCAAAGTTAAGTAAGATTAATGATAAGAATCACCTAATTTTTTTTTTTGATTTCCACTATTGAGTTCTGATCCTGAAACCCGATTCTCATGCAATCACTAGGCCACCCTTCAAGAAAACTTTTAACCACTAATAAACCTGTTGTACTATAATTTGATCTATTCCAATAGACACAATGCTAAATGGCTTCCCTTACCCCTTTTCTTCTACTTCCACATTTTGTTTTATTTGACTTGCCTTGTGTTGCTTGTGGTTTATGCGTTTAATACCTCAGCAGTATGAACGTGGTAGACTTCGATGGACTTTAAATGTAACTTAAAGAGAATTGAGGGTTATTAAAAGTACTTTGGCAGAGTGTATAAAATAATATTTAATATAGTGCATTAATACTATAAATATTAATAATGTATGCATTAGTTATACTTGTATTAGTTATTCATAGATTATTTCTTATGTATTATTTGGTTTGATGTATTAAAAATAGTATGCATTGTATAAATATATTTATTTATAAAAGTATCCTTCACAATTATGGTGGATAAGATGTAAAAGTACTTATGAGGGTAATTGGGTCTTTAACCATATTAATGAATGTATTAAATCCATTGCATTACTAATACCTCAAAATTCGTGGTATTAGTAATACACTCCTCAATACACAATAGAGTGTATAACTAATGCGAACATTAGTTATACGTATACATAGTATAAAAAAATGCACCAAATAAGAAATTACTAATACATGTGAGGAATTTTAACATACAGCCACTCAAAAATAGTCTAATTACTATCCATAACTATAGTTTGATAATTATAATTCGTACCTACATGCTATAGGGAGGAGAGAGGCGAGTGAGACCGAGAAAAAGAGGAGAAAGGCGAGTGAGAGAGGGCGAAGAGTTGGAGAGAGGTGCATTATATATGTATATCGGTTAGATAATTGTATATTATACATGTGTATTTGTATATATGAAAGCGAGATTGGAAGAGGGAGGAGAGATGCAAGCGAGATTGAGAGAGAAAGGAGAGAGGCGAGCGAGATTGGGAGAGGGAGGAGAGAGGCGAGCGAGAGAGGGTAGAGAGTGGAAGAGAAGTAAATTATATATGTATATCGGTTAGATTATTGTATATTATACATATGTATTTGTATATATACAAGCGAGATTGAGAGGGGGAGGAGAGAAAGAAAAGAGTGGGAAATAGGTGAATTATATATGTATATCGGTTAGATAGTTGTAAATTATACACATGTATTTGTATATTCTGGTGAATTATACATATACAACGTGGTTAATTCTACAAACATTACTAATTATACAAATCTGAAGTCAGCCCACATAATTAATGTATAATGTTAATCGTGAGTGTTAATTATAACAAACTATAGCTAAGGGTGACAATTTCCACTCATATAAGTGAAATCAAACCATTTTACCCACATTAAATTAAATGAATCACTCATATTTTCTTTCATTTTCTTAAATAGGTTAATATGGTCTTCAACCTATTTAAATTCATATAAATATTAACAAAAAGGGGTTAACATGAAAATCCATATTCAACCCATATATGTGAAATGAATCAGAATTATTTTTTGTTTTTTGGAAAAAAAATTTAGGGTCGATTGGTGGAAGGTGGGGGTTGGGGGCTGGAGAGGGGGTAACTTTTTTTTCTTTTGAAAAATAGTTTTTTTTTATTTTTGAAAAACAAAAATAATTTAGGGGTAGGTTGGTTGAAGGGGGGGAGGGGAAGGTAGGCGGGTCGGGGTGCCCGGGGAGAAGGGGTAAACTTTTTTTTAAAATCAGATTTTTTTTTGTTTTTTTTAGGAAACAATATATTTTTAGGAGTTGGTTGGTGGAAGGGGGGTAGGGGTTGCGCTGGGGAGTGGGTCTGTTTTTATATTTTTTGAAATTATTTTTTTATTTCTTAGAAAATAAAAAAAATAGGGGTAGGTTGGTGGTAGGTGGGGGTGGGGGGACGCGGTGCCCGCGGCAGGGGTAATCTTTTTTTGTTTTTTGAAAAAATATTTTTTTAATTATTGGAAAACAAAAAAAAAATTGAGGGGTAGATTGGTGAAGGTGATGGGGGTAAATTATTTTTTTTGGTTGAAAAATAGTTTTTTTTTTAATTTTTGAAAAAGAAAAAAATTAGGGGTAGGTGGTGAAAGGTGGGGGGGGGGATGGGGTGTTTGTAGGGAGGGGTAAATCTTTTTTAAAACAAAAATAATGGGTTAAAACTATTTTGCTCAAACCATATTTGATAGGTATATAGCATTTTTTATAATAATATTCCCAAGTTATAGCATTAGAATTTGTATTTCAATGTATAACATTTAATATCTCAAGCTATAGCATATTAGTAAAAAATATAATATTAATTTTAAATTATTAAAAATATTTGTATTAAAAAAAATTAAAGAAAAAAAAATAGACAAAATATAAATGGAAAATGACATCCTTCATTAATTAAATTAAATATAATTATTAATTTGTTTTAGTTGATTAGCACGTTTTAAGGAATTTTAAAAAATATTCAGATTAGTTAGTTGTCTTAAATCTCTCCAATTAGTTTAAATGAGATTAAATTTTGATTTAATTCCTTAAAAAACTCTAAAAATTTGACATCAACGTACAAGCTGTTTTTTTCTCCCAATTTTCACGATTATTTCAGATTTGCAGAATATTTCAGTTCATTTTTTTAGTAATTGAATAAATTTTTGCATTGGAAACAAATTAATTTGTTGTGATGGAGAACATTTTGTCGATATTAATTAAACATGGTAGAAAGTGGAATTCATCAGGTTGATTTTAGTTATGATTTGTTGATTTTAATTATGAATTGTTGGTTTAATTATGATTTTTTGATTTTTAACACAGAGAACATTGTTCAATTTTTTTTTATTATTGTAAGATCTGAAATATAGATTGTATCTTTTTTTTTGTTGGACGAAACAGTGTTTTGGTATGTATACTGTATCTGAAAAACAGCACGTAAATGTATATGCGTTTGAGTTTTAATAAAATTGAATATTCATGTAATGCTTGATTTATGAAAAAAATAGAAAAAATGAATTTGATGGTACAATCTGTTTAGTAACTAGTCAAAAAGTAAGTAGATATAATATTGTGGACCGGTGAAGTATGAAAATTGTATTAATAATGTGTGAAACTTGTATTAATTGTGTATGAAGTTTTAGTTTTTGTTGAAATTAGAATATATGTTTCTGAATGAAATTTTTATGAAAACTGTATTATTTTTATTTAATTTAAGTAGTTTATATGTCATTAAATTGTATATTAAATGTGTATGAAGTGTGTATGAATTATTTTGCAATTATATTTATTATGTTGCACTGAATATTATTTTAATGTTGTGAAACAGGTAAATATATCGATTTCAGATGGAGGGCATCATATATGATGCATCTACTCTTTATAGTGATTTAGTTAATGCTATAATATCTCAACTTAATATATACCAAAATATAAATTCTATTGAGATAAAATTTATTGTTAGCGATATGTGTTCACCTATTAATATTCATAATGATGTTGGGGTATAGGTTTTTCTAGATCAAAAGAAAATGAATTTGGATTTTTTTACAAAATATACATTGTGCATCTCTTTGAAAGATTGTGAGATGTATAATGAAGGTCATGGAGATATTACTGATAGAAAAAACTTTGAGGTTAGTTTAACACATACTAACGTTGATTTATACTCCAACAATTCTATCCATTTGGTGGGAATGAATTTAGACGAAGTTTTCTATGAGAATAGTGGAGGAGATAATGATGTAATATGTGATCATTCCAACCTATTTGTAGCTGAGAATCAGATTTACAATAATAGGAAACACTTAAGGAGGTTATGAGGCATGTTGGATTTGTCGAAAAATTCAGTTTTCGTGTAGCGCGTTGTAATGCATCTAAGTAAGTGCACATCATTGTTTTAAGTTATATTTTTTTAATTTGATTTATTTTGCTGCATAAAATTTAAATGTATATTTTTTTATTTTTGAAACAATTATCACCTGAATTGTATTTCTGATACTTGTTCTCGGATGATAGCGCATCTACTTTGAATAAATCAAATTTATTCAAAGTTAGAAAGTATAATGCTCAACACACTTGTGTTGTTAGAGATAAAGTGTATGCAAGACGTCAGGGGATAATTGATGTAGTAGATGTCTTGATGATGGAGAAGTATATTGATCCATCTACTGTATACATTCTAAAGAATATAGCCGCTGATATGTTAAAATTGCATGACGTTTCGCTAACATACATACAGGCATGGAGAGCTAAAGAAAAAACAACAAAATTGATGCGCAGAGATCCACCCGAATCGTATGCCAAATAACCAGGTAATTTTGACATTTAATATGAATTTAAAGTTTTTTAAATGGTTCAAATGGAAAAAACGACCATATAGTAAGTTTTCATAATGAATTGAATTGTTCTGATTCTTTTATTTTTTATGTATAAATTTTGTATCCTTTTTGTATGTATCCTTGTTGTATAAAAAACAGTATACATCCTTTTTGTATCAACTAAGTGATTTTTGTGTATCCATTAAGTTATACATATGATGTTTTAAGTTTTCGCATTATATAATAAAAATTTCAGGTTATCTTTACATTTTGGAGCAAACATATCCTGGATCTATTTGAAAAATAAAAAGGAAAGAATATGATAAATTCTTATACGCATTTGTTGCATTAGAAGATTGTATTAGAGGTTGGGAGTATTATAGGCTAATTGTAGTTGTTGATGGGGCGGGATTAAAATGTTCATATGGTGGTACAATGTTAACTGCCAACACAATGGATTCGGGAGGTATTTTTTTATCCCATTTAATTTTTCGATTATAACATATAATAAAATATGTTATAAATTGTATTTCTAATTTATGTGATATTTTTTTAAAAAAATGAATCAGGTCATATACTATCGTTGGCGTATGCGGTAGTGGATTTCGAAAACGATGTTTCATGAACTTGGTTCTTTGAACAGTTTAAGGAAGCGTATGGAGTTATACAAGACATGTGTTTTATGTCGGATCAAAACAAAAACATATGAAAAGGGACTGCTACTGTATATCCTGAATCCGAACATTATGCCTGCATATGACATCTGTCAGTCAATGTGTTAAAGAATTTCAATAGAAATACTGAGATTTGAAGATTTTATTTTTTACATTGGCAAAGGCTTATACAAAACAAAAGTTTGAGACGATTATGGGAAGAATAGACCAGATCGATACGCGCATACAACCATACTTATTTGATATTAGTTATAGCAAATGGTCAAGAGCTTACTCGAATTGTAAGTGCACATGGACCATGAGTTCAAACATCGCCGAGTCATTGAATAATATTACCAGGTTAGCAAGGAGGTTACCGGTAATTTCACTTCTTGAATTTATGAGGGTAACAATTTAAAGATGGATTCACAAGCACAATGAGGAGGCTAATAACACAACATCTGATCTGACAGAAAAATATGATCTTTATCTACAGAAAAGTATTGCTTTGTCTTGCAATATGGAGATATGTGTTTTACTCTATTTAGTGGCATGCATATTAACAATATCACATTTAAACTTTTAATTAGGTGATACCTTCAACTATTGATCTGCATGCTGTAGCCGAAGGAGCAAAGAAATACATAGTAAACTTGAACACAAAAATGTATAGTTGCGGGAGATTTCAACATTATGAGATATCATGTGGTCATGTAATTGCAGTTCTCAGATACAGAAAGTTGCATAAAGCATATTTTTGTGCTGCTTTTTATAGCCTGAATAATTTCAGAGATTCTTATGCTATTCCTGTCGAGCCTATGCATGCGAGAGTACATGGTATATACCAAGTTATACTTCAGATCCTAAAATGATGTCACCCGGTCCAAAAAGATCAGCAGGAAGAACAAAATTTGAACTGTAGAAGGGGTTTGCTTATGTGAATTTAAGAGTCAAAAATCACATGCAATAGATGTTGTCAAGTTGGACACAATAAAAAGACATGTTCAAATTATCCTGTGCAATAAAAAAATGATTTCTTACTATTTCATCCGTTTTTATGCAGTTGTTATCATTGACATTTATAAATTTTGATTTCGTAAAAAATGTCCAAATACAAATAACAATAGAACACAATTTTTTTAAATGTGATATACAGTATACAATGTTCATACAGTATTCATAAAATGTTCATATATATTGCATAGTGCATGCAAAATTTATACAAAAGTCATACACATTTAATAAAGTACAAATATTCAGTGAAGCATACTGCCATTCGTTTCTCTTCTATATATATCAAAGTACAATATGACATTTGTAATTCATAAAATATTCATACATAAGAATAAATTAATTTTAACATATTTTGGTACATTAATTATTGTTAAATTATTTCATACAAATTTAATATGTATTTCATATAAAATAAAGTTTATACACATTATATACTAAAGTTAATATATTATGGCATATAAAGTTAAAGATATTTTATACAATATGCATTCATAGATATTACGTTATTTTACAATGATTAATATCGGGTATACATAATTCAGACAAAGTGCATACATAATATATTATGACATATAAGTTAAATATATTTCATGCAATGTGCATATATGGATGTTACATTATTGTACAATGAATAATATATGGCATACATAATTCATACAAGTTTATGTATAGGACAAATACATAAATAAATTTCTAAATTTGTTGGGTTTTTCCCCTCAGGTACCTCAAATATACTATTTTCCTATTGAATCATTGAACCATCCATAATTTGTTCCTTTTAAACAAACGTTGTTGGCTGACGTGGAATCAGATTTTGTGAGGGGTATTGATAGAGGGTACATATGTTGTTCCAGAATTCATTATTCCAATTGAAAGTAAAAATGTTCGAGAATACTTGTATTTTACTTCAAGTCATTTGAACATATTAGAGAACAACTGAGATTCACATAGTTTGTTTTCATTCCTTCAATCAAAATCATTACAATACAAACACAATTACAATAAAAAGTCTACCAAAATCAACCAACATTGTTTAAAAGTGTTTAAAAAGAAAAAATTGTGGGTGGTTCAATGATTCAATAGGAAAATGACGTAGTTGAGGTACCTGAGAGAAAAAACCCTACAAATTTAGCAATCTGTTTATGAGTTTAGCCTTGTGTATATAAATGTAGTAATTAATTTGTCCAAAATAATGGTAACATATATAATTTATATAAAACAATGTGTAATTCATATTAATAATAAAACACTGTAAAGTAACATAAATAGTTCAATAGTTCAAAAAAACATGTCATTCAAAATTATGTAAAGGGTGCAATGAAATTTTCTACTTTCTATTACGGGGTCTTGTAGTAGGATAGTTGGTGGTGTCTATAACTTATTCTTTTAGCGTCGAGGTCCACCGTACTTGTTGGAAACTATACCCGTAACTTCACTTTCGTTTATTGTGCTCTCTTCATTTTTTTTAATTTGGATAATGCCAAAGTAATGTGGCATACCCCAGACGATGATATGTTGAATCGATATCAATATCAGACATGTCCAAAACACCATTGCTGATATATTCGGCAAAAGAGATGTGTATAGACCACAACCGCTGTAAATAATGTGAAAATAAAAAAAATCATAATAACTATATAATGATGTAATTTTAAATGAAATGTATATAATATAGCAACTATACATACTTGGAATTGTCTTCTTGTTGAGGAACATCTGTCACATGCTTGATACTAAGAGGCTCGGATTGAGACTTGTGTTGATATTCCGAGAGATTGTTCGCATACAAATTAAGTCTTTTGCCATAAAAACCTGTGCTTGCCAGAAATAATGAAATCATGATTGCAAGCTTATAAACAGCTGCATGCATATTTTTGGTGTGAACAGATCCTCCACTCATCGAGTCGTATGCATGTAGATATATAAGTTTGATTGGGATTACAACAAGCAACCAATGGAATTTCTCGTTGATATTGACAGGAAAAATTACTTCGTTAACCTTATCCAAGCAATGTTAGCAAGAAGCTTAAATCCTCTGATGCACCGTCCAACATCGTGATCGGGGGCAATGCATCTCATTTTGCAATCTGACTGTCTCCATTGTTTCTCAATATATCACTCCACGTCATAAACCAACAGTAAACAGTACTGTATGAAGTTACTGTCTTGGAGTATTTTGCCTTCTTTCGAAGATAATACATAATTGTATTAATATTTTGTTACAAACAAAAAACATAAATAAAACACAATCAATACTGCATACACAAATTATTTAAAAAAAGTTATATACATGTTCCATACCCAATTCACACATAAATCAAACAAATAAAAATATGTATACATGTTACATGACCATTTCAGTGAATACATCGATGCATACATATATTGTATTATATTAATGAAATATATGTATAAAATATTTTACTGGATTATGTATATTAATAGTTGAATACATATGTCAATACATATACAATTCATACAATATTAAATTAAAACAATACATACCTCAATTAACATGGATTCTGATAAATACTAATTAACTGTATAAAATTTATTCAAGTGTTGTAAAATAATTATTCATTATTTAATCAAATTATGTCTTACCCCGTCTTCTCAAGGTCTGCCCGGTTGACTTATTATATGGGGAAAATCCTTTTATGCAATTTTTACAACGCCAAAGTCCATTTGAGGATGAAATGTATTTTTAGCCTTTGAATATGCTGTTTTCCTGTGAATATTACAAAAAAATTATATAAATTTTGAAATTATGAAATTAAATAAAATAAATTTATTTATAGACATTTATGCCTGCCACGCCTGTTTGAAACATCTTTGATAACCCATTGGTTGAACTCCTCGATTATGTCATCTGGAACAACAAGATCATTGTGATTTTGAAATGGAGTTTGATTGTGAAGAATGTAGGTACTCTCTTTGAACTGCTTTTGCCTTTCGACAGTCTAATATAAGGAGAAGATTCGTATTTGCCGGGATTCTTATGTCTTGGTTACATGTTCGGAGTAGTGGTAGTATTTAGAATTGGATCGAGTGCAATGATTTGTGTCATGGTAAAATCAGGATAAAAAGCATCTAACGTTGGTAATTTTGAAGTTGATGATACAGGTACGTCAGTATTGAAAAAACAACCGTTTGACTTTTGAGCTTCATGTACATAAGATAAAAATCGTTATGTAAAAATAAATTTTTAAATCAAAATAATTTTCTTAACAATGTGTATATCATACCACCTATGTTTGACATGTGGACGTGTTCGTCCATTAAAACAGATGGCATATAGATCTTTTTCAGATTGTACAGCATTATGAGTGGCATCGTCCAGATATTAATTTTCAGCCAACGCCAATATAATCTGATTTTTTTTTGTATGAATTAAATTAACATAATTCATACATGTATGAAAAGAGTGTTATCATGCATTTCTATAAAACTTTTATACATTGTTCATAACTATATAAAAAAAAAAAGCAATTTCATACACAATTGATGCCACAAATTAAACAATGTCTTTATATATATATATATATATATATGTAAGATATTTTCATTCACATTTAATACATAATTTATACATTATTCATATATATTTAAAAAACCACTTTCATACGTGATTAATACAATATGTATACATTATTCATACATATATGGAAAAACTGTAATACATAATTAATACAATCTATACATTATTCACACATATATATAAAAAAAAATGTGTTATTCATTTGAAAGGCATACGCTGGTAATAACTGTAAACACAAGTGACATAACAAATCAATACATACAATGATCATACAACATTCATACACATAAAATACATTGATTCATACCTGTTGTTGTGCATCTGCTATTGATTGACCTTTTGATAATCTAATCTCTTCAATTATCAGCTTAGTCAAGTTATCAACAAAAGTTTTGATTTCAACCATGTGCTTGTCAACCTTATCAGTGTATAAAAATTAAAATTAAAATTATAAAATAAATATAGAGTAATTATATCATTTCATCAAAATTAGATTGGAATTAATAGTGACTTTGAGATCTTTCAGCTCCGTCTTAACCTGTTCATTAAAAGTAATAAGTTTTGATATGTAAAGTGTAATATCTAAAAACAATTTTAATTGTGAATTTCTATTTCTACCTCTGCAATCTTATCTTTTAAATCTGCGTATCAACGCCATGATTTTTCGAGGTTCCTTGTCCTTCCGAATCATGGTGACTTGGAGATTGATTTAAAATGGTGTCATCCATGAAATTTAACTCTTCTTCAGTAAAAATTATATTTCTGATTTTATGTTGCATCAAAGAAAAATATGAAAATGTATAATAACTTATAATTACTTTAATAAAAACAATAAAAAAACTACCTAATTTTCATGTGTTCTGAAAATCGTTTCAAATCGTCAAAAAATATAACGTCATTCGTTGTCTTCCGGTTCAGGATACGCGGTGTTTGATCTGAAGCATGGATAGAAATTGTGTTTTCAAATGGATGACAACACTCATAAAACCATACCTGTAATACTACATGAAACTGGATGAACTTAAATGACGAAGGATATTTTTTCAACTTCTGACTGCATGCTTAAAATGTAAGTTAGAACACTCATTCGCCCATGAAAATGTGGCGTACTTTCCAGACGCAACTAAATCAAAATATAATTTAGGAATTGTTGTTTTTGAAGGGTCTGAAGCAGTCAGAAATGAAGAAATGTAATACAGAATTCCGATTTTTAAATGGTCATCCTCTTCCCAAAAGTTTTCCAATCTAAACTTGTGGTAAAAATTTGACTTGAGGACTTTGTCCTTTTTCTCAAAATTTTATGCAATAATCCTATTTAGAACAGAGGGATCAGAAACAAAACTAGAAATTGGTCCAAATTTCAAACCGATTATAGCTACAAATTCTTTTAATCCATACCTTAACTCTGTACAATTTATGTTTATGACAAACATATCATCTCTGTTATTTTCAGTTTCAAGCAGAAAAATATGGCGTAACAACTGATATTGAATTTTAATGTTGTGTAAATCATAAAAAAATTCAAAAGGTGTTTCCTGTAAAAATTGTAGGAACTTGTATTTGACCGAGGAAGGTCAATAGATCAGCAAACACATTCATGTTGATACATGAAGACAAATGTGTTTATACCTTCTTCTCCTCTAAAATTGGTAAAACTAAATTAGTACTTTTAACTTAATATATAATTTCATAAAAAAATCATAGATACACTGCTATATTAATGTACTTTCAATGCAATTCATACACAAGTCATACAAAATGAAACATCAGTTCATACATCTTTCATACAATATATAATTTCATATAAAAAATCATATATACACTGTTATACTAAAGAACAGTCAATACAATTCATACACAATTCGTACAAAATAAATACACAAGTTCATACATAATTCAAACATTAATACATATTAGCTTTTAAAAAAATTAAAAGTGGTCACATACAACATTGTAAATTCACTTCATACACGATTAATACATAACTCATATACTATTCATTTATAAAAAAAGTTTTCAATTAAAATAACAAATACACACCTATACAATACAAAAATAGTGATTCATACAAAACTCACACAAATTTCATATATTATACGATTGCCAAATAAAATAAAAAATTAAACTAACTTATAAATAATATTTTAACCAAAATTTAAAAGAGTCTTTTTTACTGGCCTTGACATCTTTTTTAGGTATCTTTGTGCGTTGTATCTCTAAATCCTTCTTTGAGGACGTTCTCGTCAACCGACAAATTTCAATACCTTTTGATTTTTTATTTCTTAATTCGTTAACAAAGTCGGAATCTGATTTTAACGATACTTGAATTTCTTTTCCCTTGCTCTGTTTTCCTCTTTCTTTTGCATTTTTTTTCAATCTTCGATTTACCAAAACTAGCAGTCTGTTTTCCGGTTCATTTTTGTGGTTGAGTTTGTGTCAAAATATTGAATGAAGGTGCATGAAAGCCATTGGATGATGATTCCTCAATCAATTTTCTACTTTTACTGGATTTTCCACTGGCTTTACTCGACATTCTTTATCAACTTAACAAAAAGTAAAGTAATTTATGAAGATGATGTTTTTTCGAAATTGATCTGTGATGAAAATGTGGATGAATCAATCGTAATGGAGAAGGTTAGTGATAGACGATTTACGAATTTCTGGGAAAGCTGATTAGTGATAGAGGATTTACTGATTTCTGGGGAAGATGATGATTTGGTACGATTTTGGGGAAGAAGAAGATTTAGGCGTGTTGGATAAGTTTTGGATGGTGATCGGGTATAGGGTGTAGCGGGGTGGATAGTTATTGGACAACAGTAAAGTAGAGATTTACTTAAAATCAAATCCTTGATATTTAGATTTTATTTTAAAAGGGTAACATTATAATTTGATTTATTTATTATTTATTTTAGAAATTGTAAAAGGTAATTGTAATATTAATATGTAAATATTTAAGAGCTCGTTTAAAAAAGGTAACTCAAATATTAAAAATTTATTTTAACATATTAATTAATTATTATTTACATAATTACTTATAATTTATTTTTAATTAAATATATTTTTAATTGATTTAAGTAACATGCTATAACTTGATAATAATATGATATAAGTAATTTATTTTTAAAAAGTATGTTTATAACTTGATATATATAGTCTTAAATGTGTATGTGATGTTATTTTTATTTGACTAAATCTATATTTGCCCATATTATATAGGGGAACTTTCACATATAGCCACTTAAAAATAGCATAATTACTCTCCATACCTATAGTTTGATAATTACAACTCTTAGCTACATGCTATATGGAGGAGAGAGGCGAGCGAGACTGGTAGAGAGAGGAGAGCGGGGGAAAAGAGTGGGAGAAAGGTGAATTGTATATGTATATTGGTTGGATAATTGTATATTATACATATGTATTGTATATATCGCAAGAGAGATTGGGAGAGGGAGGAGAGAGGCGAGCGAGAATGGGAGAGAGCGGAGAGAGGAGAGATTGAGAGAGGGAAGAGAGAGGAGAGAGAGAGGGAAAAGAGTGGGAGAGAGGTGAATTATATATGTATATAATTGTATATTATACATATGCATTTGTATATATATGGCAAGCGATATTGGGAGGGGGGGAGAGAGACGAGTGAGATTAAGAGAGGTAGCAGAGAGGCAAGAGAGGGCAGAGAGTGGGATAGAGGTGAATTGTATATGTATATAGGTTAAATAAATGTATATTATACATATGTATTTGTATATCCTGGTGAATTATACATATACAAACGTGACTAGTTATACAAACTTAACATCAGCCTGCGTAATTAATGTATAGTGTTAGTCAAGAGTGATAATTATAGCAAACCATAGCTATGATGAGTGATTAAATAGTATAAGTTTGCTTAGCCGCGTAATTTTCCATATTATATTTGGATGGATTGTAATACAAACCGACTTTTCTCAAACCATATTCAACCCATCTAAATCTGATCCAATACTACCATTTGTCACCCCTAACTATAACTATGATGAGTCATTAAGTTATATAAGTTTGCTTAACCGCATAATTTTTCCAATAACAAATACATGTATTATTTTTGCTCATAAATTCTACCAAACGAATCATTTTAGTACTCTTATAATCAAGATCGTTCCTGCTCTCATATGTTGGAAAATCTTATATCTGTAGGGAATATTAGAAGAAAAGTATAGTTTGAAAAACCTTTGCCTAGCCTAAGTCAGGCAGCGGAATTGATAAATTTCGGTTACCGGTTCGGTCCGCTATCAATTCGGTACCGGTTAGTCCCGGTATAGACCGGTTCAGACCGGTTCTGGGACAGGTAATGGGGTGGAAACCGATATTTATCGGTCCCTCCCGATTTTGGTAATTATCGCTCCGTTATCGATCCGGTCCGGTCAATTTTTTTATTTTTTTATTTTTTTTAAATTTATCCATTTATAATCGTTGGGTAATGGCTAGTGGGCCTCCCGAACGGCTATTTGATCAAAATTTTAGGCAATTACACTCTTACTCCACCCCAAACTTTTTTAATACCCAAAAGTTTTAAAAATTACACTTCAACCCTTTTTTTTACTTATAAATACCCCTAAATTTAATTTTTTTTAATTACTAAATCATCTATTCATCTTCTACTCACTCAACTCTCTACTCTCTAATCTTTAATTCTCTAATATATAATATCTTAAATTCCGATGTTGCCTTATTTGATCTTTGGAAATTGAATTTGGAGCTTCAAAATTCAACCTTCAACTTTCCACGTTCGGCTCTCGACAGTCATAAACTTCTACTTTTTTAAGTAGATGTTCGGTACATTCATTCCAACTTTTATTTTATATTTCATTTATATTTAAATAATTATTTATTTATTTTGTGATTTATTATTTGCATTACATTTTTCATATTATATATAATCTCACGTTTAATATTTTAATATGGATTTCGGTAAAAATATTGTTCAAAAAGGAAAGGGTAAAAAAAGTGCATTAAAGCGTGTAAAAAATATGTATAACTTTATATCCTCCGGTAATGCAAAAACTGATAGTTCCTCTAAATCAAAAAATAAAAATCTATTATATTAAGAATAAATACAGATGATTATACACATGTTGATGATACGATTTTTAATATTGATTGTAATTCAGGATTAGATCCTTATCATAAACATTTGCAACGTTGCTTTGGTAATTTTGATGAGGATCTGCCTAGTGATAATGATAATGATAATGATATTGATAATTATACTGATACGCCTACTTTTGATGATGATGATGATGAAACTGAGCCACCTACGGCTACTAATACTCCCGGTCCCGGTCCCACTCCCTTTCGTTATCCTGCCCTTGTTCCCCCGTACATCCTAGGCCTAAGGTAGAAATTGCTTAAAAAATTGATTATTTGGCAATTTATGACACAAAACGAAGATAAATCACAAGCTATTTGTAATAAATGTAAACATAGATTAAATCATAAAACTGTTGGTAAATCTGGCGGGACGGGACATTTGAGTAGTCATTTAATGTCTTGTTGTAAAAATGAATTTTTGCATGCTAAAGCGGTAGCGGAAGCTAAAAAAAATGGTACCTCCCTTCCTGAAAATGTAGGAGTAGGCGGCTCTAAATGGTACAAACACAATTAAATTCGTCTAATTTTTGTGGCTCTAGTTTACCACTTTCATATAGTAGAGAAAAAGATCTTGAAGAACTAGCTAAAATGATAAGTGTTATGGGTTTCCGATTTAGTTTTGCTGAAAATCCCATTTTTATACATTATATTCAAGTTGTATATAATTCAAATTTTAAAGATTTTGCTAGAAATACATATAAAAAGGTTGTATTTGATTATCATGCACAACATTTTCAATATCTTCGTTGTTTATTTTATTATAATACTTGTAAAATATCAATTACTTCTGATATGGGTCGTAGTGTGAACGTTAACGATTATTTGACTGTTACTGCACATTGGATTGATGTAAATTGGTATATGCAAAAAAGAATTTTAGGTTATAAATGTTGTCAAATGCAAAAAATCGGTAGTTATATTGCTCAAACTATTTTAGATATTTACAAAGTTATTGAATATGTGATAAAAATAAGTAGTATAACCTTAGATAATGCTTCAAGTAATAATGCTGCTGTTGAATAATTAAAACCTACACTTTGTCCTTTCTACGGTGATAATTATCATATTAGGTGTACTGCACATATATATAATTTGATGGTTAGAGATGGTGTACATATGTATGATAACGGATGTACGAGAGTTGAAAATGCATGTCATTTTATATTTAAATGTCAAGCTAAGTCTAGGCGTAAAGATTTTCAAAATCGCTATTTTGAAAATAATCTTCCACCTAGAAAAATTGCAAAAACAGTGGCTATTAGATAGAATACTTTATATGAAATAATTGTAGTCGCTTGTGAATATACTTACAAATGGTTTGGAATGATCATAATTCTGATATGACATATATACTAGATGATAGTGATTAGCGTGATATAAATGAACTTATAGATTTCCTAAAAGTTTTTTACTTAACTACAAAAAGAATATTTGTACTTTATAGTCCATCAATTTGTACTGTTTTACCTGATATTTGTACGATTTCTTCTATATTATATAAATTTAAAAATAAACCAAGATTTTAATAAACCATTGAAAAAATGATTCTAAAATTTATTATATTCCTATTCCTCAAATTTATTTCACTGCATGTTTGCTAAACCCTCATTATAAAGATGTAGGTGCATCAAAAATGGTTGAAAAATGTATTTTAACTTAGATATTAATGATGTATTAGAAGAAATTCCTAGTTGTCAACAAGTTAAAGATAGCATAAAAATTGAAGCTAGAAAATTGTATGATTTATATAAAACTAATATAGATTTATCAAGTGAAAATGAACCTCAAAGCTCTAGGAGTAGATTTGATGAAGATAATATTGATGCTTTTTTACAGGATTATCTTGAACTTTCTCATGATAGTAGAAATGATTTTGATACCTATGTTAATCAAAATACAGAACCTACTGAAGATATTCTAGCATGGTGGAGAAATCGCGACAAAGAATTTCCAAAACTACAACCGATGGCTCGAGATATATTAGCAATGCAAGCATCGTCGGTAGCTTCGAAATGCGTCTTTAGTGCAACAAGGTTTCAACTTGGAGAACATAGGCATTCACTAGCAGCCGACAGCTTGGAGATATCGGTATTATTTTGAGATTGGATTAATGCCGAGAGAAGAAATTTGGGCCGTGAACCACTACTGACCAAATTTCAATATGACGTTGATGAAGTAATGCAGGATTATAGTGACGACGGGATTGAAGCAATGGAAGATCTTTCTATTCAATCAATTCCCGAACATGTTACTAAAGATATGTTGAATGATTTACGAAGGGATTTATATGGTGACACCAACTATTAGTAAAAGTATGATAATTCGAGATTTAATTCAAACAGAACCCTTCCTAGAAGGTGGTTGTGTAGATTAAATCTTTTAATACTCTACTAATATTTTTGTAAATTTAATTGTAATATCAAATAAATATTAATAAAAATATAGGCTATTCGCCTTAATTTGTTTTTTAATATTATTGTATTAAATTTAGTTTTTAATATTGTCAATTTTTAATGTTATAACTTTAAAGTTTGAATTTAAAAATTTCAAACTTTAAGAGTTTGAAATTTTAATTTTATAACTTTAACATTGAAAATTTAAAATTTTTTAACTTTTAAAGTTTGAAGTTTAAATTTTTAATTTTTTAATTATTATAATAAAAATTATATTCAATTAAAAAATTAATTTTTAAGTTTTAAGTAAGTTAATTTTTTTAATAACGGTCTGTCCCGGTTACCGTTCCAGTCCGGCATACTACCGGGTCTCTTTCGGACTGGGACAGAACACGAAATAATTTATCGGCTTATCGGTCCGGTCCGGTTCCGATTTCGGAACGGTAACGGTTCTCACAGTACCGGTTCCATCCCGATTTTGGAACTTACCGATCCGGTTCACCCGGTTTCGGTACCGCCGCCAGTCATAGCCTAGCCCAAGATTGTTAACTAAGATCGGAAGATTCAACTAAAGAAGAGGAAGCTGAAAAGGAGAACTTGTTTATGGATGAATACTCTTTTATTAGGTTGTTCTTAGTTTGCTAGGGTTATTCTTGGGTTGATTACAAATGTACAAGACCACCCATATTTATACTTGTTCATGGATGTTTCTAGAAATTCTTCTAGATACTTCCACAAAGAAAATTTTAGTGATTGGTTATCTTCTACCCTAGAGTATCTAGATATTTCTTGAAGATAACTATTCTAGATTCTACACTAGACTATTCTAGAAACTATATCATAATAATTTATGATATTTCAAAAATCAACTTTATCATTTTTCACACTCCACCTTGAAGTGATTTTTGAAAACTACCCCGCACTTGTTGTGGAAGAACTCGAATGAAGCTTTGAGCCACGTCTTGGTAAAAATGTCAGCATTTTCTTCCGGACTCCTCTTCCTTCTTCAAATGATAAAGATTTTTCACCGTTAATTGATCCATGTAGATTATCTCCTTGTTGAGTTCTCAAACTCCCCCTTTCTCTCAACTTCTCAACAATAATATTATCGAGAGAAGAACTATCAATATCTTGTGAAGTCTCTAACACCAACATAGGATCTACTGTCATATTCTCTTATCATCTTCTTGATATATTTTTTGGCAGCTTCAGAGCTTTTAAAGAGCATATCGTTTGACTCCAATACTTTAATATCAACTTCTTCCTCTGTTTGATCTTTACGTTCTCCACCTACTTTCAAAAATTGCTCCAAGCCATTAAATTTGCCTTGATGTTACAAATGATTGACCAAATACTTCCGCTTCTAATACATCTCCATCAATGATTTCTCTATAAAGGACGTCACTAGCACATGTAGTTTCAAATATTGTCTGTTCGGGATCTTCTTTTTGTATTTCTTCAATGGAAGCTACCATATCACCATGTGGAACATCCTCAAAAGTTTCTTGCTTAATGTCGACAACATCAGTTTCTTGCTTCTCCAAGTGATCAGCTATATTATATTCTAAATCCTCGATCCAATCTCTTTCAAGATTGATGCAAATCATGGCATCTATCGCTCGAGACTCAGCTATTAAACATTTCCCCACTCTTCTTCTTCTTGGGTAACTTTTTGAGCCATATTGCTCTCCTTGGCTCAGAAATTTTTTTGTATGTGCTCTACTTCGCCACAACGATAACATATGAGAGGCTTCTTACCATAATAACTAGAAGACTCTTCCTTCTCTCTAGGTGAGCGTGAACAACCGGAGGGTCGAGAGTGTAGCGTATCTCCTGTTTTTCCTTTAAAGTTTCTCTTGTTGGCTACAAGAGCATTTTCTTCTCCATTGACAAATACACTAGCCAACAGCTTGGTAATTCCTGTGACGACAATAAATTTTCAAATTCCTTCAAGGATGGTTGTTGAGTCCATCCTTTACTCAACGTCACAAATGAAGTATATTCAGGCTTCAATCCACGAATGACTATTCTTCTCATTCGTGCTTCAGAAATAACCTCTTTCGGAAGATATCTCAGAATACAAGTTCTTAATCTTCAAAAAATACTTGGAGATAGAAAGATTACCTTGAGTGGTGTTAGCTAATTTATTCTCCAATATCTCCAACCGAGCTTTATTCTTCTTGTTGAAAAAGCGATCGAGGGTTCTCCATATCTCGTGAGATGATTTACACTTTATAATGTAATCAAACAAATCGGAGGAGATTGTCCTCTTTAGTATGAACTCCGCCTTCACATTAATCTGCTCCCACTTCTTGTATATGCTACTGTTTTCCGGTTCCTCAACAGTAGGACTTATGTCATTCCCATTAACATACCACATGATTTCATACATGTTTTCCATACCTTGTAATTGGATTGATTCAACAACTCCATTCCCAGTCCATTAACACGATCGCTAAATTTCATGTAGACAAACTAGTTGAATCTACCAGCAAATAGATCTTGAAATAATACCCAAAATCAATGTATGATTATGACTCTGATACCATGTAGAGAATAGCAGAAGAAAAGTATAATTCGGAAAACCTTCTGCTAGCCCAATATCATTAACTAAGATCGGAAGATTCAAATAAAGAAGAGGACGTTAGAAAGGAGAACTTGTTTATGGAAGAATACTCTTTTATTAGGTTGTTCTTGGTTTGCTTGGGTTATTCTTGGGTTGATTACAAATGTATAAGACCACCCATATTTATACTTGTTCATGGATGGTTCTAAAATTCTTCTAGATACTTCCACAAAGGAAATTCTAGTGATGGTTATCTTCTACCCTAGAATATCATATATTTCTTGAAGATAACTATTCTAGATTCTATACTAAACTATTCTAGAAACTATATAAGAATAATCTATGATATTCCAAAAATCAACTTTATCATTTTTCACAATATCAAGATACAACAATAACTATATGAAGTAGAAATACCCTTTGTATAATAGATCAGTCTCTAATACTCTATTATATATGTTCACTGTGTTGAGATTTGAGATTCCTGGACAACTAATATGTCAAGTCTACGACTACAACTTCCATAAGAAAAATAAAACTTAATTGTGATGTTTTAGGGTGGCCAGTAACATCAATTAGGATCAAACAAGTGAAAGATAGTAACATCCATTACGATACCCCCTTTGAATTATTGGCCAATAAGGACTTCTTTTTTTGTAGGATAAGTATGCATCTACACCAGCCTCATCTCAATGATAATGTCTATTATATATTCAATATGTTAGTTTTGTACTCATTAATGTATAATCAATGATTAATGAAGGTGAAGATTGATTTTTTTTTTAAAAAAAAATGTATAAACACTTAAAAAATCCTGTGTGTATTTAGTCAAAATGAAGGCTCTCAAGAGATACATGCATGTGTAATGTCCAGGTGAATGTGCAATTTTATTACTTTAAATTAATGTAGCCGTTATTGTCACTGCTTCTCTATTGTATGTAGACACTCACCTTTAGGCCGCAAATTGACATATGACATTGTTATAGTATCTTTTTGGTACTATCTATTTGTTTGGAAGTTCCCTATTTATATTCCCATTATAGAATATTCAACATTAAAATAATCTCCCTCCCTAAATATCTACTTTTATATGTTTTTTGTCTAGAAATTTTTATTGTTATTATTAATCATTTAAAATTAAAAAAAGGCAATATAATAGTGAATAAGTAAAAATGAATCGGAGTAACATCAATTCCACTCATGTGCTTACTATCATATTTTCACTTATGCCTCTATAAAAATCAAAAACCAATTCTTCCTTCTTTCATCTAAACATTTTTGACTAAAAGAGAGTAGAATTCATGGGGCCAAATGAACCTTTGTTAGAATCTGAATCACCAATATTGGCGTCGGCGGCGACGGAGAAAATAAGTTCTGAGCTTGAAGAAATCCTATCAGACACAAGCTTGTCATGTATTCAGAGGTTTAAAAGAGCCTCAGTGATAGAGTTGAGAAATTTATTCCGTCTAGCAGCTCCAGCCATCATTGTTTACTTGCTAAACAATGTTACTTCCATGTCTACACAAATTTTCTGTGGTCATCTTGGAAATCTTGAACTTGCTGCTGCTTCTCTTGGTAATAGTGGCATTCAACTTTTGGCCTATGGTGTCATGGTAATTTTATTTTTTTTCACCTTTATATATTCTTTTATTACAAACTCAAAGATTTTTATTAGTTATACTTTCGCCCCTAATTTATCTGACATCGTTTGATTATAACAAAATTTTTGAAGTTTGTGATCTGAACAAATCTTAGACACTATTACTTGTTGATTACTTATTCTTAAAATAGATTTTTCATTTTTACTTATCACTTTTGACATATCAAGAAAAAATAATTATTTGTTTTCATGTTTTACCCTTAGTATTCAATATCTAATCTCCAAATCATTTTCCATGACCTAATAGGGCTAGTTTGGTAAAATACCTGTATCAATAATTATTTTCTTAATGGATGTGTCAAATCAAACAGTGACAAGTAAAAATAAACAAGTTTATAAGTTATTTCAAATATAAAACTATGACATTCATTTTGCGATCAACTAATTAAAAAATGTGTCACATACATTGAGGGGTCGAACCAGTGTGTTGATTACGAGTTCAAACCCTGAATTTGTAGTAAGAATTAAAGTGTAGAAAATCAGAATTTCAAACTTATAAACTTCAAATTTCGAATCTGCCACGCCTTTTGTGACATATATTAGGATGAAATGATTATAGTATAGATATCACCTTCAATATTACTTGTATGTATATATACTTACAATAAACTATATATATATATTGGAGCAGCTAGGAATGGGAAGTGCAGTGGAGACATTATGTGGTCAAGCATATGGAGGTCACAAATATGAAATGCTAGGAATATATCTTCAAAGATCAACCATACTTCTTATGTTAACAGGATTACCACTAATGGTGGCATACTTATTTTCTAAACCAATCTTGATTTTGTTAGGCCAATCCAAGAAAGTAGCATCAGCAGCAGCACTATTTGTGTATGGTTTAATTCCACAAATATTTGCTTATGCAGCCAATTTCCCTATCCAA